>NC_058407.1:72764789-72974046 GCF_002201575.2 Neomonachus schauinslandi | reverse complement strand
CACACACACACACACACACACACACACACACACACACACACACACACGAGTGGTTAACTGTGGATCCCATGGGCAGACAGACCCGTGAAGGTATCATTTCCCTATCAGTCCTAAAGAGTTTTGGGAAATTTGGATTTAATTTATAACATTTTAATATTCATTCCAGGCACAGGTCACATGCCATGCAGGCTTTGTAGGATGTTCAGCAGAGGAGAACTCTAGAAAATGCTTTTATTGAAGGACTTTTGGCCTTGCATTATGTGTGTATACTAATGACCTCCCTTGAGCAAAGGCAGCTTCAGAGAAAAGAAAAGGGCCTAGAAATTAATGTCTGAAGAGTTTTCCATATAGCTTCACCTGTTCCCTTAAAGCAAAGAACACAGTAAGGCAAGAGCCAAGCTTAGCTATCATTAACAGCATTGTTTCCACAGTCTGAGGTCAGCCTTAAGAGGAAGCTAGCAATCACCGGGTATAGTTTCAGGGATGGCTGAAGGCTATTCCCTATCCCCTAATTAGCACTTCTACTGGTTGTTGGTGCTTGAATTTCCACAAAAAAAGAAAATCCATTTCTTTGGCTTTAGACCTAGTCTTGTGAAAATGCAAAACCGAATACTCCCGGGGTGACAGAATTGTAAGTTTCAGGGTTTATTTACATCCAAGATTCTCCAGGTTTGTTAGATTCCTTCAAGGCAAATTTTGCTAAGGAAAGGAATGCGAGGGGGTGGCAATTTAGGGCATTGAAAACAACCTTGGGGCCAAAGTGGTCAGGAGAGAAGAGAGTTTTCCACTGAGAGATCCTAGTATGCAAACAAGGGAGTGGGCTCCAGAGTCGATACGATGCAAATTCTCCCTCTCCCGTTGCCATTATCAATTTAGCATAGTCCGCCCCATCTCCTTCTCAAAATCTTATGCGATACAGCAATTATGCGGCTTTATTTACAGGAAAACTGACCCAAACAACGTCAGGCAAAGGATTTGAAATTTACAGTCCTTGGGCAGCTGTTACAAGCACTCAGACTGCGTCTATTTGCAGGCAGAAAGTCGTGACTTCCCAGATTTTAGGTAAGGCACACATTTGTCTGCAAAGAGAGCTGGAGCCGAAATCTCTACCTATCAGGCATAAGGCAAGAAGCCCGGTGGGGGGTGGGGGGGTGGGGAAGCAAGCTGGATGGCTCCAGGAAGTGGGTGGGGAGGAAGCTGCGAGGTTTGGAGCCAACTGTAGCAAAAGCAGGTTTGCACACGCCTAGCGAAGGGAGTCCCGGGCCACTGCGTGCATTGGTCACAAGCGCTTTTGGCAATGCTGTCCCCTTTGATTCCCGTCATCACCCAACTACACAGCTCGGGTTTGGGGCGTAAAAAGGGCTTGCAAAGTGGGCGGCGGCCGGGGTTCCCGCCGCTGAGTCACAGCCCAGCCAACTTTTACTGCATTTCCCAGAAAGAAAATTAAAAGTCTCAGTTCCGTAGCCCACCACTCGCTTCCAGTTCGCGCTCTCCGCTCTGTGTCACTGGAGGTGGGGGGGGGGGTAACTCAGACCCACAACTGGGGTGTTTCCCACTCGTCTCGCAACTTCTCACCCCAGCAAAGCCTCGGGGTACCCCGAGCGCTTGGCAAGCGCTACCCACCAGGCAGATGGGAGAGCAGGAGGAGGGAGGGGAAGGGCTGCGTCCTCACCTGCAGGACACGGACACCTCCACCCGCGTGGCCGGGATGGCCGCGCTCAGCTGGTTCAAGTCCCCGATGCCCGCAGTGCTGGTGTAGCGGCTGTCCATCTTGGGTGGAGGCGCCGCGGACTTGTCCGGCGCCCACATCCAGAGCTCGGGCAGACTAAGGTCTCAGAGCCCAGCTCTCGACAGCCGGGGATGGGGGTTGAGGGTGGAGGCAGAGGAAGGAGGGCGGAGGCAGCTCGCGGGAAGGGTGGGGGAGAGAGAGGGGGAGGCGGACCCGAGCAAAGCCGCGAGGGAACCGCGAGCCAGTCCTGGCCCAGGCCGAGGCCGCCGGGGAAGTGGCGCACGGGGCTCCCGGCTTCCCTGCCCCCTCCTTGCAGGCAGCAGCCCCAGCAGGGGATAACTTCGTGATCCTTGCCAGGTTCTGGGTGCCAGGCTCTGAGGAGGTAGGGGGCACGAGACCCAGACCCCAACCGTCTAGGAGAGCAAGCCCTGGCCGGCTGGGCGCGCGGCTAGGGTTTTGTCTCCGCCTCTACACACCCACTCCCGCCTCCTGGGCCGCGACTCCCTCCTCCTGTCAATCAGGTGTGGACGGGAATGTCACGCAGTTCGCTTGCCTGGGCTGGAAGCTGGAGGTGTGGGTGCCTGGAGGTGTGGGCGCCTTTGCCTGTTCCTGACTCCCCCCATCGTAGGTCCGTCCCTCCTCACCCCGCGACGGTCCTCACCGAAGCCCATGGAGGTCCCTCCCACCTTGCCTTCGGGCAGGTGAGCCGGGTCCCCGTTTCTGGACTGCCCACTCTCGGCCATCTGAGGGTTGGGGACAATGGGACATGAGGACAGTGTTCCGTATGCGGTGGTAAAGTGACGGATCAAGATCTGGGACAAGGCGGGAACAGGAGGGACTCTAATGTGGAGGAAGGGGAACTATTTGAAAAGAGTTTTCCATATAGCTTCACCTGTTCCCTTAAAGCAAAGAACACAGTAAGACAAGAGCCAAGCTTAGCTATCATTAACAGCATTGTTTCCACAGTCTGAGGTCAGCCTTAAGAGGAAGCTAGCAATCTTAAGGGGCTTAAGGGGACCATTTGGTTTCCCTCTTCCCTCAGTTCCTCGAAATATGGGGGTCTAATTGTGACAGCCCTCCTATAGTCAGGACTCTTCTGCGGCCCCTCGCTTCCAAATGCTTGGAAGTTCTGCCCTGAAACCTGGAGGTCACAACCATTTAACGCAGCTCCCTTATGCCGACTCCCACCGGTAAGACCCGAATGAAACTGGACGGACGGAAGCAGAGAGGAGCCGGAGTGAGCTCCGCATTTGGGAAACTGGATTCTGGGGCAGTCATACTGGTGTCAGAATGCTGAGGCGGCCAACGTCTGGGGAGGTCCCCGCGACTCCCCTCCATTGCAGCGACCTTATTGGCGGCACCTTGCCTCCGGCCTCACCCGTGCGCCTGCGGGTCCCCAGGCGCTAGCCAGCAGGGGGCGACCGAGACCCGGACGCGGAGTTCCGCGTAGAAGCGTGGAGTTCCGCGTAGAAGCGTGGAGTTCCGACCGGTGTCCGTCCGCTTTCTCTTAACGCGCCAACCACGGAGTTTCCAGCCGGCAGGACTAACTCAGAGAGGTTTTCGTGGTTGAGAACCTGTCATACGTTGTAACATTTTAATCCACTTGGAGCCACCTGCCTAGAAAATCTGTAGAGTTGCCGGTGAGGACGTGTAGGCACTGTCGTGCCTCTTCCCCTGCCAAGATCCTCCCCGTATTTCATCCTTGGTTTCCTTTCCTGATCTCCTAGCCCACCCCTTGTCATCCCTTAAATCCAGAGGTTCTCTGTTTCTTTTTTTTTCCGTCGCTGATTAACCTGTAGTTTATTACTCTTTGGAAATGTCCTAAAACTCCAGACATTACTCTTATGCTGCCCAAAATTAATTTGGGGGACTAGACCTACGTGTATTTTTCTAAGGTTATTTCACAGAAGCCTATGAAGAAATAAAAGTTGAGAACTTTAAAATAGTACCCAGCTAATAAATCCTTTACTTCTTAATTTTTCCAGTTTATTGAGCTACAATTGATATGTAATAAACTGCACGTATTTAAAGTGTGCCATTTAATAAATTTTGATACATATATACTCCTATGAAGCCATCACCCTAATCAAAATAATCAGCCATTCCATCACCCCACAAGTTTTCTCAGTCCCTCCTTTCGCCACTAAAAACAACCCTCCAGACAACCCCTGGTCTTCTTTGTATCACTGTAGAGAAGTTTGCATTTTCTGTAATTACATATGTATGGAATCATATAACATGTACTCTTTTTTGTGTGGCTTCTTCCACTAAGCAAAATTCTTTTGAGATTTATCCCCACATTGTTGAGCACATCAATAGTGCATTTCTTTTTTGTTGTTGACTAGTATTCCATTGTATAGATATGCCACAAATTGTTTATCCATTCACGTTAGTGGACATTTTAGTTTCTTCCAGGTTTGAGCTATTACAAATAAAACTGCTATGAACATTTATGCATCTTTATGTGGACATATGCTTTCATTACTTTTGGGTAAATACTAGAAGTGGAATAGCTGGGCCATAAGGAATGTGAATGTTTAGCTTTTTAAGAAACTATTAAAATATTTTCCAAAATAGTTTTACTATTTTCCATTCCCACAGCATTATATGAGTTTCAGTTGCTTCATATCCTCATCAGCACTTATTTTGTTACTCTTTTAAACTTTAGCCAATCCAATAGGTATGTTGAGAGTAGGTTAATAACTAATAATGTTGTCATTATGGGTCTCAGTGTGGATTAATGACATTTTTATGTGCTTATTTGCTATCTGTGTATCTTCTTTGGTGAAGTGTCTATTCAAATCTTTTGCCCATTTTTATTGGGTTATTAGTTTTATTATTCCTTAGTTTTTAGAGTTCTTTATATATTCTGTATATGAGTCCTTTATCACATACAGTTTATAAAATAAGTTCTGCCAGCCTGTGCCTTGTATTTTCATTTTCTTAATAGTCTACCAAAGAGTTAAAGTTCCTAATTTTGATGAATCCAGTTATTCAACTTTACCTATTATTGATTATAAGTTGGTGTTGAATCAAAGAAATCTTTGCCTAATCTGAGGCCATAAAAATGATCTTATATGTTTTCTTCTAGAAGTTTTATACTTTCAGGTTTTGCATTTAAGCCTATGATTAATTTGTTTTTCATCAAAGTTCTCTTTTCTGCACATCAAGATCAAATTTTTCTAGCACCTTTGTTAAAAAGACCAACCTTTCTCCGTGACTTGTCTTTGTCCTTTTGTCAAAAATCAATTCATCATAAATGAGTCCGTTTTTTCACTCTATCCTATTTCATTGATCTGTGTTTCTTTAAACCAATACCACAGTCTCAATTACTACAGCTTTTAAAATAACTTGAAATCAGGTAGTATAACTTCTCCAACTTTGATCTTTTTAAAAATTCTTTTGTCGTTTTTGATTCTGGTCATTTTTGATTCTTCGCATTTCCATGTAAATTTTAGAATCAGCTGGGCAATGTCTACCAAAAAAAATCTTATCAAGATTTTGATTGGGATTCCATTGATTCAATAGACCACTTAAAGAAGAGTAGATAAGATTAGTCTTCTGATCCATGAACATTATATGTCTTTCCATTTATTTAGGTCTTCTTTAATGTCTATCAGTAATGGACTGGTGTCCTTAAAAGAGAAAGATTTGGAGACACACAGCCACACAGGGAAGAAAGCCATGTAAAGACAGAGACAGAGATTGGAATTATGCTGCCACAAACCAAGGGATGTCAAGGATTGTTGGTAACCACCAGAAGCTAGAAGAGTTAGGGAAGGAATCTTCCCTAGAGCCTTTGGGAAGAGCATGGTCCTGCCAACACCTTGATCCCAAAACCGTGAGAGAATAAATTTCTATTGTTTTAAGTCAACTGGTTTGTGGTAATTTGTTACAGCAGCCCTAAGAAAACTAATGCATGATGATAACACTAATTATTTCAATTTTGCTAATCTTTTCAAGTTCAGTACTTGTAAATTCATCATACTGAAGTAAGCTTTAAATGACAAAACTTTTAAAGTATATTCAAACTCTATTAATATAGTCAGCACAGTACATAAAGAACTACAATTTTTAAAAATGATTTTAATAACCTAATATCATGAATTATGGCATGTCTAGTTCCTTCAACTTTTTATTGTGGAGAATTTTTAATAAAAAGCTTATATTTACTGAAATGCATTTAAATAAAATGAATGACTTTAGAATTGCTAAAAGCCAAAGGTAAATTTCATTTACTAAAATTTGTAAGCAGCCATTATTCACCACGTCAGTGATTCAGTAAACATTAGTTGAATGTTTACTATGTGCTAGGCACTGGGCTAGATCTAGGAGGTAAAGCTCATTCTGGCAACGAGATGCATGACTGCATAGAGATATTACTGAATGAATCATTAAGTTCTTTTCATTTCTGGGATTTCATTATTCTACAAAATTAGGGAAGACCTCAGTTTGTAAATTAAATTGTCATTGTACCTTATTTTTAAGAAGCATTTATTTACGGGTGCCTGGGTGGCTCAGATGGTTAAGCATCTGCCTTCGGCTCAGGTCATGATCCCAGGGTCCTGGCATCGAGTCCCACATTGGGCTCCCTGCTCCTTGGGAACCTGCTTCTCCCTCTGCCTCTCTCTCTCTCTCTCTCTCTCTCTCTGTTTCTCATGAATAAATAAATAAAAATCTTTAAAAAAAAAGAAGCATTTATTTATAAAACAGCATAAAAAGAATCAGCTAGCCTGAAAGAGCATATTTTCATAATAATAAGACAAAGTTCATTTACCTCATCCAGCAAGTGGTGTACCATCTCTCATAGAAGTACTGGACGGAGCAGTTCTTGACCCAATAGCTAAGTGGAAAATTTGCTCCATCAGACTCAACAAACTATTCCACCCAGGGTAAGTCAGAAATACCAGCATTAATGGGGCGCCTGGGTGGCTCAGTCAGTTAAGTGTCCAGTTCTTGATTTTGGCTCAGGTCATGAGCTCAGGGTCAGGCTCTGAGCTCAGCGCGGAGTCTGCTTGTCCCTCTCCCTCTTCTCCTCCCCCAGTTAATGCTCTCTCTCTCTCTCAAATAAATAAATTAAATCTTAAAAAAAAAATACAAGCATTACTACATGCTCACCTTCAAAATGTCCTTGGGAAACTCAAGAAAATAGATAGCTATGTCATCACTTAACCTATGTGGATAACTGTGTAATCACTTTGGCCACTTGACCTGCTCTATGAAAGTACAGCTTAAAAAATAAACATATAATAGCAAAGAATTGACTAATTATGGAAAAATGGCAGCTCAGGGAAGACATTATGATGAGAGGCCAAAATGTATTCTCTGAGTACCTACCTTTTCTCTGACCTGCTAATGATTTGAAGATGATTTACTCAAAGTTATTCAAATCTGCAGATAATTCAAATTATTTCAGACATTAAGACAATATTACCATCTTTAACTTGAAGTTACCTTTGTGACTAAAGATCAATATCTCACCAATCTTATAAATATCACCTTTTCAATGGTTAAGGCACTTAGAAAAATACCACTTTTAAAATCTTACAAATAATACAAAATTAAGATATGTTATGAATAAGTGTCCAGAAACATTAAACCCAATATTTCAGGCAAGTAACACTTTTACAAGGGATCTTGGATAATTATTTAAGTAAACCTATTCTCAAACAAAACAAAAATTTTTTTTAAGGTTTTATTTATTTATTTGAGAAAGAGAGCACACACAAGTGGGGGGCGGGGATGAGGGGCAAAGGGAGAGGAAGAAGCAGACACCCCACTGAACAAGGAACCCCGTGTGGGCCTCCTCAAACCCAGGACCCTGGGATCATGACCTGAGCCGAAGGCAGACGTTTAACCAACTGAGCCACCCAAGTGCCCCCCCAAGCAAAAAATTTTCCCTGTGTTTGATAAATAAATTTTACACTCAAGAGAGCACTTAGAATACAGGATACTTTCAATTTCAGAATTTCACAGTTAATATTTTTTCTTTTTTTTTCTTTTTTTATTTAAACTCAATTAGCCAACATATAGTACATACTTAGTTTTCAATGTAGTGCTCAATAATTTATCAGTTGCATATAACACCAACTGTGCTCATCACATCACATGCCCTCCTTAATGCCCATCATCCAGTTACCCCATCCCCCACCCACCTCTTCTCCAGCAACCCTCAGTTTGTTTCCTAGAGTTAAGAGTCTCTCATGGTTTGTTGTCTCCCTCTCTGATGACTTCCCATTCAGTTTTCCCTCCCTTCCCCTATGATCCTCTGCGCCGTTTCTTATATTCCACATATGAGTGAAACCATATGATAGTTAGTCTCTCTCTGACTGACTTATTTCACTTAGCATAATACCCTCCAGTTCCAACCATGTTGATGTAAAAGTTGGGTATTCATCCTTTCTGATGGCTGAGAAATATTCCATTGTATATATGAACCACATCTCCTTTATCTATTCATCTGTTGAAGGGCATCTCAGCTCTTCCCACAGTGTGGCTATTGTGGACATTGCTGCTATGAACATTGGGGTGCAGGTGCCCCTCCTTTTCACTACATCTGTATCTTTGGGGTAAATACCCAGTAGTGCAATTGCTGAGTCATAGGGTAGCTCTATTTTTAAACTTCTTGAAGAACCTCCATACTGTTTTCCAGAGTGGCTGCACCAGCTTGCATTCCCACCAACAGTCACACTTAATATTTAAACACACAGAAGGGCGCCTGGATGGCTCAGATGGTTAAGCGTCTGCCTTCAGCTCAGGTCATGATCCCAGCGTCCTGGGATCGAGTCCCGCATCGGGCTCCCTGCTCCTTGGGAGCCTGCTTCTCCCTCTGCCCCTCTCTCTCTCTGTCTCTCATGAATAAATAAATAAAATCTTTAAAAAATAAAAATTAAAAAAAAATAAACACACAGAAGAACACGTTTCAAATTCTGTGTTGAAAGTCTCAGGTTGATTTGGATAATATTTGGTTTTCCATTATCACAAAGTAATTTGACTCATACATTGCCTAGTCCTTAAAGAGATGCCCTAAACTTGGGGGTGAAGGGAGGGTTGGATCAGGAAAGTGATCAAACCGGGGTTAGTTATCTTACTATGATGGAATCTTCTACTTTTTAAATGATAGTATTTCAGTTATTTACTGCTGTGTAACAAGCCAGTCCAAAACTCAACCACTCAAAACAACAGTGGTTATCCTAGTTTTCATGCTCCTGTAGGTCAGCAATTAGGGTAGGCCTCAGTCAGGCAGTTCTGCTCCACGTCGTGTCAGTTTGGGTCATGCACATGGGCTGCATTCAGCTAGAGGCTGGCTGGCCTGGAAAACCCAAGAAGGCTTCATTACCATGCTGGCAGCTCAGTGCCCTTCCTCCATGGGGCTGCTCTTGTGGTTTCTCCTCATTCGGTAGTCTAGCCCAAACTGCACAGCATGGTGACTGGCTTTCCTATAGCCAAAGTGGAAGCTGCCAGGGCTCTGACAGGCTAGTCCTGGAACTAGCACGTTTCTATTTGGAAAAGCAAGTCATGAGGCCAGCCCAGGTTCAAAGGGAGCAGGGGAGGTAGCTGAGTGACACAAAGGATGGAGCAGCATGCACACATTGGGAGGGAAGGAATTGACAGCAGTCATCTTTGGGGACTACCCACTAAAAAAAGTCAATTCGGGTAAGGCTCAAATAATCATATATCTCTCATTTAGAAAAAACAAACACCAATCTAGTTTTTTCACCACTTTAAATTAGTTTTGTTTGAAAAAAATAAATCTATATAAGGAACCAGAAATCTCATAGCATGCTTTGTAATGAGTAGAATCACAGTAGTAAGCAAGAATTCGTCTTCAAGAATGACTGTGAGGGGCACCTGGGATTCAGTCGGTTAAGTGTCTAACTCTTAATTTCAGTTCAGGTCTCGATCTCAGGATTATGAGATCGAGTCCCACATGGGGCTCTGCGCTGGGCATGGAGCTTGCTTAAGATTCTCTCTCTCTCTCCCTCTCTAAAAAAAAAACAAAAAAACCCAAAAAAACCAATGCCTTTGCCATCTACATAGTAAACAGGTAGAGAAATAAATATAGGAAATATGAAGAATATGTTCCTTGCTTTCAGGCATCTTTACTTAATTTGAGATCAGCATCAATTCATCACATCAATAAAAGATATGAAAGAGCCAGAAATAAGCAGTGACTTGTCATGAGGTCCTGGGTATAGGCCAACATGACTGATGCTCAAGGGAGGACATATTAATGAGAAAGAATAACCATTAAAACTTCCCTGGAAAAATGGCACTTGAAAAGAAGAAGACATAGCAATATAGGTGAGGGTGGAAATATGAGCAACTCTAGAAGTAAAAATAGATCTCGCATATTTTTGTAGGGTATTGAGAAGACCCAACACCCCAGAGAGGAAGCATGCAAATTTAGATAGACAGAGTGAGGTTATCTTAAAAGACCTTGTAATTAGAGGATATGTAAAAGGATAGGAAGCTAAAGTGTTCTAATCCTACCCTGTCCAATAGAGTGGCCTTAAGTCACAAGTGGCTATTTAAAGTTAATTAATATTAAATAAAATTTAAAATGCAGTTTCTCAGTTGCATTAGTTACATTTCAAAAGCTCAATGGCCACATATAACTAGTGGCTACCCTATTGGTTAGTGCAAATTATAGAACATTTCCTTCACACCATAGGGGTCTATTGGACAGTGCTGACAACCTGTTGTATTTCCTAATATTTCTGAAATCTTTTCAACTTTCACTTTCCTTCTGCCTTTATCGGTAGTTCAGTATACTATCCTCTTTTACCCGGGATAATGCAACACTCTCCTACTTTGTCTCCCTATTTCCAGTCATGCCCCATTCTGAAGCTAAAATGCACTTTATAAAACATTAATCTGGTCTTGTGAAATTCCCACTGAAACCATTTGTGCCATTCTCTTTGCCCGGAATATTCCTCTGTGCCTCTTTTCTTAGCTCACACTTAGTCTTGAGGTGCCAAGTGAGATGTCACTTCCTCAACCAGCCCTTCTCAAATACCTCTGAGTCTCAGTATTCTCATCTTTAAAATGATACTTTGATCTATGATATATGGTTGGTGAAAATTAAAGATAATGTATGTAATAATGTAGTGCTTAGCACTCAGAATGCATCTACTGATAATGTTTGTGGTGATGATAATAATTTGGTAATGATGGTTTTAAGCTCTCTAGTTCTATTTTCTCGCATAAGCTACCCAGAGTAGCATTCCAAGAGGTGTCTCCCAGCTGTCCAGTAATAATTTAAAATTACTTACATAGCTTATATGACTAACAGGGTTCCACATTCACTATAATTCAATCACATGGCCTTTCCTGAACCATCCTAACCCACTATGCTCTTCTTTTCCTTGAAGTTTTTAATTATATATACACATATATCTTAACTTCATCTTTACTTAGTCAAATTCCTATTTATCCCTCATGGCTTATCTAAAATGTTATGTCCTCATGGAAGTATCCTGTAAATATCTTTGCATTGCTTTTAAATAACTATTCTAGGGGTGACTGGGTGGCTCAGTTGGTTGAGCATCAGCTCTTGGTTTCGGCTTAGGTCATGATCTCCTGAGTCATGAGATAGAGCGCCGCGTCGGGCTCTGCGCTCAGCACAGAGTCCACTGGAGATTCTCTCCATCTGCCCCTCCCCCCCCTCTTTCTCTCTCTCAAATAAGTAAATCTTAAAATAATAAAAAAAAATAAATATGTAAATATTCCAATAGGACTTTATGCATAGAGAACGGACAAAGATGAAATTCTAAGATTCTTGGGGCACCTGGGTGGCTCAGTCGTTAAGCGTCTGCCTTCAGCTCAGGTCATGATCCCAGGATCCTGGGATCGAGCCCCGCATCAGGCTCCCTGCTTGGCAGGAAGCCTGCTTTTCCCTCTCCACTCCCCCTGCTTGTGTTCCCTCTCTCGCTGTGTCTCTGTCAAATAAATAAATAAAATCTTTAAAAAAAAAAAAAGAAATTCTAAGATTCTTTTATCTAATAAGGAAAATGGTAATTTACGTTTCTTCTAGAGTTACAGGTGTTAATTTGAATATGATTATCTAATGATAACCAGTTAACATTAAGAACTCTCATAAAATAAACCTTACACTCCTTGAGATACAGATATGTTTAAAGGGAGTCTCTTGTTAGAATTTTACAAGGACACATTTTCATGGTTACTGAACACAGAACAGGTCTTACTTTTTATAAATGTTTTCAGCCTCCAAATTTAAAGTTTCTTCCAAGAAGCTTTTTGTTAAATCTGTTAATTCAGAGAGTTTGATTTTTCAAGGCTGCAGGAAGAAATCCATTTGCAAGAATCAATCAGAAGGGGCAACCCTAAAGTGTTCTGAAACTTCTCCAAAGAATACAGGGCAGGAAACTGTCTTACAAAAGGACCATAAAGCCTGAAATATTTTGCTCCTACAGGAGTGTCCCCAAATGCCCCAAGTAGGCTAGGTCATACCACCTTTTACCTTTAACTATCACAATTAGAATAATTATTGCAGGACAACTTGCTCAATGCCTATTTCTCCTGCTGGACACTGAGCTTCAAAAGCTTGAGTCCGCATCTACCTTCTCCACTGATGATCTCCGGCACCCAGCAAGCAGGCTTATGTAAGGCAGGTGCTGTGTGGCCACACTATTGAAAAGTGTCTACATTTGTTTTGATGTATTGAGTTCAGGTGAGAGCTGGGCCCTCAGGTGGAATGACCAACAGGCACTGGGGGCTCTGGTGAGGAGACAGGATTGTCAGGTTGAAATCAGTAGCTTAGAGTTAGCAGTTGAAGCCAAGCATTTGCATAAACACTCCAGGGAAAAAGGAAAAAGGAATAAAAGTAAGAATCAAGTCTGATGAGTCTCTGTCCTGTGGAAAGGTATACAGAAACAAAGCGTCCCACTGAAGTAACTGGTGGGGAAGAGCCACTTGGACAAATAGGGGAGACAAGCCCCAGGATCAAGATACTAAGGACAAGGAAGAAGAGGCTTTTAAGGAGAAAGAGGCCAGTGGGATCACTGCATCCGATGCTCAGAGGCCACATCACTGCCTTGTTTTGTGGTCTCTGCGGCTTGTCTTACTCTCTTCCTTGGACAGTTACCGACATTACAGAAACCTGTCAAGATTTGCAGTTATCATTTCAGGTCTGTCTTTCAGACTCTTCTGCTGAAATGCCCCTGGCAGATCATACCTAGGCCCACTTTACTACCTTGAGCGTGCAGCCCACCGTCCTCCAGAAGCCATCAGTGCCGAAAACAGGTCTCCAGCAAGCAGCTTCTTCACGCAGGAACAGCCCCTGAGGGCATTTTATGGCCATGATGTGTGAGGAACTAATGCCTTATTTCCAAACCCGATTTAGATTGCTCCTTGGGCAGGGCAGATAAGCATTAATTAGTATGTGGTCAGAGTCAACTCTGGTTTCTTTCCTGCTTGGACAATTAAAATGTGCAACCATGCAAAAGAATAAAAGCTTGTTGGAAACTAGAGAGACATACACAGAGAAAAGAACATAAATCTTGAGTATTTCATAACTTGGTAAAATTAAAGCTCTTCGGGGGATAACCAAGTCTTTGGGTATATCTGAAAATAGCTATTTGAATGTGAAAATGCTAAAATTTTTCAGGCCCTTTCTCTAACTGTCCAAGAGATTTGGGCAGAACTTTGTAACTCACAAAATTGTTTTTCATAACCATGATAATTGCTGTTAAATTTACCATGATTTGTCACAGTAGATGGAGTACTTTCTATTCATGCTCGAATAATCAAATCATTGTTTCTCAAGTGAGTCCCTTGGAATGTTGGTGGGTTTATAGAAATAAATTGAGTTTTGGCGGGGGTGGGGGTGGGGGAGGTTGTTTTTGTTTTTCTGGTTTTTAGATGTTGAGGAAAAGTTTTCACAGTCACTGAGAGTAGTAACTTTGGTTTAGAAGAAAGGGCTTCAGTTATTCATTCTAACAGCATCTGTTGAGGTTTAGTATCTGCTTTAATAAAAGGACAATTTATGGCATTTATTAAGTAAGCTCTTCTTTATTTAAAACTCATCCACCAAGAGCTGTCCAAGGAACAATTATCTTTAAGTTTCAATATCATAAATCTTCTTATTTTTGCCTGTTGACGTTGAGGGACCAAACCCCCATAGATGACACTTTTGCTATATAGCACTGATGTTGCCAATGAAAGCCACTGTAGGAAATTCTTCTGTTGAAGACAGAATGTTTTATTGACTGAAGCCAAATGTTTGGTTATGTGGTCTTGTTTTGCAAAAATAGACAGTAAAAGAAAATAAAACATTTAGTCTATTTAAGTCAAAACAGCTTATTTATATGGCCTCACCATGTCTCCGGACTTTTCAAATGCTCATCTAGTCAGTGTGTATGATTAAAAATTATCTTTGATGAATTAGGAAACTTAAAGTACCACATTTGACACAGCAATAGTTTTCTAATAGAGTATTATGAGACTTGCTTTAAAAACACTATTTTGTTGTATTAAAAATTCAATTTTTTTATAAACTCAGTGTTCATGTGTTACACTCTCAAAGGTATTTTTTTAAAGCAATCAAATAGAATTCAATACTTTAATTTCCTGAAACAGAAAAATGACCAACAACCCAATAGAAAATAAAAAAGAGGAAATAGTTCACAGAAATGCAAATAGCTCTAAAATATATGATATGGGGGCACCTTCCTGGCTCAGTTGGCCGAGCATGTGACTCTTGATCTCAGGGTCATGAGTTCGGCATTGGGCATAGATATTACTTAAAAAAATAAAAGTAATTAAAATATATGAAATGATGCCCAATATCACTTATAATTTTAAAAAGCAATTTAGCAGTAGATGAAGATACTACTTTTTCCCAGTAGATAAGTGTTATATGCGACTATAAGAGACATGCTCATACATTGCTCCTAGATGTGTAAAATGGTATACACTTACAAAGAACAATCTGGTAATGTTTATCAAAGTTATAAACAGTTCAGTTGGATATCCATTTGAAATGAACTTTCACCCATATCTTATACCATGTACAAAAATTTACCCCAAATGTGTCATAAACCTCAATGTAAAACCTAAAATTATAAAACATAGAGAAGAAAATATAGGAGAAAAATTTTATGACCTTGGGTTAGGCAAAGATTTCATGCATATGAGACTAAAAGAATGATTCAGAAAAGAGCAAATTGATACATTTTGTATCAATTAAATTAAAAACTTAAATTAAAAATTTCTATTGTTTAAAAAAATATGTGCCAAAAATAAAAAGACAAAAGCACCTGCTAGGGGAAATATTTTGCAAAAAATGTATCTGACCAATGACTTGTATCCAGTATATATGAAGAATACTCAAGGGGCTTCTGCATGGCTCTGTCAGTTAAGCATCTGATTCTTGATTTCAGCTCAGGTCATGATCTCCGGGTTGTGAGATTGATCCCCAGTTCAGGCTCTGGCTGGGCATGGAGCCTGCTTAAGACTCTATCTCTCCTTCTCCCACTGCCCTTCCTTCCCTGCCTCCCTTTCTAAAGAAAAAGAAAAAAAAAAAAGAATACTCAAAACTCAATAAGAAAACTAACAACTTTACCAAAGAAGATCTACAAATAGCAAATAAATGCATGAAAAAATGCTCAACATCATTAGTTGTTAGAAAAGTATAGATTAAAACCACAATGAAACAGCACTACATATTTATTAGGATGGCTGAAATTAAAGAGATTGACCCGATCAAATGTTGACAAAGATCTAGAGCACCTGGAACTCTCATATACTGCTGGTGGGGATGTGAAATGATAAAGTCACTTTGGACAACAGTTTGGCAGTTTCTTAAAAGTTAAACATACACTGACCATATGATCCAGCTGTTCTACTAGTAGGTATTTTCCCAAGATAAATAAAGCATGTATCAATATAAAGATGTATATGTGGCAACTCATACCAGTTTTATTTGTAAGAGCCAAAAATCAGAAACAAAAGATGGATGGATGAACAAATTGTGATATATACACACAATGAAATATTAGTCAACAAAATTGAAGTGAACACCTTGTTTTCCATTTCAGATCTCACTCGAGTTCTTCTATACCCATAAGACTTATTTTCAGTCTAAGAAGAATGATTTTCAATGGTTCTGTTGAACATGCAGTTCTCATGCAAGTATTTCTATAATTATCCTGTTTCAGTTATAATATAGTAGGACTTTCATTGTATTGCCATTTCTGTTATAATAGAGGTTTTGTTACAGAAAATTATGCTAGAGCCATTCTTATTAATTCTGAAGTTTTTATTTCAAATTGCCCATAGGATGGAAGTTCTTTCTCCCAACTAGTTTTTACTTTAATATAGCTGTGGATTTTGGAGGGTTTTTTGGAATTCTGGTCTGTTTGGAATTTTGTTCAATGGCAGAATATTTTCTTTGGCTCCAGTACATATAGTGGTTGAAAAATTAGCCATGGGAGAAGGAAAGATGGCAGAGGAGTAGGGGACCCTATTTCAACTGGTCCCCAGAATTGAGCTGCAGAAAAAACATTAGACAAAATACAACATCCTTTCCTGATTAAAACTCTTCAGAGTATAGGGATAGAGGGAACATTCCTCAAGTTCATAAAATCCATCTATGAAAAACCCACAGCGAATATCATCCTCAATGGGGAAAAGCTGAGAGCCTTTCCCTTGAGATCAGGAACAGTCAAGGATGCCCACTCTCACCACTATTGTTCAACATAGTACTAGAAGTCCTAGCAACAGCAATCAGTCAACAAAAAGAATTAAAAGGTATTCAAATTGGCAAAGAAGAAGTCAAACTCTCTCCTTTCACAGACGACATGATACTTTATGTGGAAAACCCAAAAGACTCCACCCCCAAATTACTAGAACTCATCCAGCAATTCAGTAATGTGGCAGGATACAAAATCAATGCACAGAAATCAGTTGCTTTCTTATACACTAACAGCACAACTGTAGAAAGAGAAATTAGAGAAATGATTCCATTTACAATAGTACCAAAAACCTTAAGATACCTCGGAATAAACCTAACCAAAGAGGTAAAGGATCTATACTCTAGGGACTACAAAACACTCATGAAAGAAATTGAAGAAGACACAAAAAGATTGAAAAATATTCCATGCTCATGGATCGGAAGAATAAACATTGTTAAAATGTCTATGCTACCCAGAGCAATCTATACCTTCAATGCCATTCTGATCAAAATTCCAATGACATTTTTCAAAGTGCTGGAACAAACAATCCTAAAATTTGTATGGAATCAGAAAAGACCCTGAATCGCCAAGGAAATGTTGAAAAAGAAAAACAAAGCTGGGGGCATCACGTTGCCTGATTTCAAGCTATATTACAAAGCTGTGATTACCAAGACAGCATGGTACTGGCACAAAAACAGACATACAGACCAATGGAACAGACTAGAGAACCCAGATATGGACCCTCAACTCTATGGTCAAATAATCTTTGACAAAGCAGGAGAAAACATGCAATGGAAAAAAGACAGTCTCTTCAATAACTGGTGCTGGGAAAATTGGACAGCCACATGCAGAAGAATGAAACTCGACCATTCTCTAACACCATACACAAAGATAAACTCAAAGTGGATGAAAGACCTCAATGTGAGACAGGAATCCATCCAAATCCTAGAGGAGAACATAGGCAGTAACCTCTTTGACATCGCCCACAGCAACTTCTTTCAAGATACATCTCCAAAAGCTAGTGAAACAAAAGCAAAAATGAACTTTTGGGACTTCATCAAGATAAAAAGCTTCTGCACAGCAAAGGAAACAGTCAACAAAACAAAGAGGCAACCCACAGAATGGGAGAAGATATTCGCAAATGACACTACAGATAAAGGGCTAGTATCCAAGATCTATAAAGGACTTCTCAAACTCAACACCCAAAAAACAAATAATCAAGTCAAAAAGTGAGCAGAAGATATGAAAAGACACTTCTCTGAAGAAGACATACAAATGGCTAACAGACACATGAAAAAATGTTCATCATCATTAGCCCTCAGGGAAACCCAAATCAAAACCACACTGAGATACCACCTTACACCACTTAGAATGGCAAAAATGGAGAGGGAAAGAAACAACAAATGTTGGAGAGGTGGTGGAGAAAGGGGAACCCTCTTACACCATTGGTGGGAATGCAAGCTGGTACAGCCACTTTGGAAAACAGTGTGGAGGTGCCTCAAAAATTTAAAAATAGAGCTACCCTATGACCCAGCAATTGCACTACTAGGTATTTACCCCACAGACACAGATGTAGTGAAAAGAAGGGCCATATGCACCCCAATGTTCATAGCAGCAATGTCCACAATAGCCAAACTGTGGGAAGAGCTGAGATGCCCTTCAACAGATGAATGGATAAAGAAGATGTGGTCCATATATACAATGGAATATTACTCAGCCATCAGAAAAGATGAATACCCCACTTTTACATCAACATGGATGGGACTGGAGGAGATTATCCTAAGTGAAATAAGTCAAGCAGAGAAAGTCAATTATCATATGGTTTCACTTATTTGTGGAACATAAGGAATAACATGGAGGACATTAGGAGAAGGAAGGGAAAAATGGGGGGGGAATTGGAGGGAGAGATGAACCATGAGAGACTATGGACTCTGAGAAACAAACAGGGTTTTAGAGGAGAGGGGGGAGGGGGGGTTGGTTAGCCCGGTGATGGCTATTAAGGAGGGCACGTACTGCATGGAGCACTGGGTTTTATACGAAAACAATGGATTGTGGATCACCACATCAAAAACCAATGATGTATTGTATGGTGACTAACATAACATAATAAAATTTTAAAAAAAGAAAGAAAAATTAGCCATGGAATTTGTTTGTTAGCCTATAGTACACATAATAAAATGAAAATTTTAAATAATTAACTATTGATACAAGCAAGAGCTTGTATGAATCTCAAAATAATTATGCTTAGTGAAAAAAGTCAGAGAAAATATTACATACAGTGTGATTCCATTTATATAACATTAGAAAATGTAAACTAACCCTTAGTGAAATACAGCAGAAATCAAGAAGTGAGGTAAGGATAAGGAGAGGCAAGAAGGAGAGATTACAAAGGGGCACAAAGAAATCTGGGGAAGTGGTAGATATGTTCATAATCTTGATTGTGGTGATGATTTCATAGTTATATACATATGTCAAAACTTATCAAATTGAACATTTTAATTATGTGTAGTTTGTTGTATGTCAATTGTATTTCAATAAAGCTGCCTTAAAAATGCATATACCACTTGGCCTGATAATTTCAATTCAGGAATTTTATTCCATAGAAATATTTGCAAGTGTGTAAAATTATATTTGCCCATGATTATTTATTGCACCATAATTATAATAGCAAAAAACTGAATGTTAATCAGTAGGGAACTTGATTAAGTAAATTGTACTTCACAAATGAATATTAGGCAGGCATGATAAAAAATAAGTTCTTCATCTACAGCTAGGGGACTATCTCTAATATACTCAGTAATAAAAACCAGATGCAGAAATGTGTATATCATGCTAACTTTTGTATTTAAAAAATTAAGCGTGTGTTGTCATATTTGCATATATGTATACATATATTTATATTTTAAAAAAATACCTAGGAGAGGGTCCAGATAAAATTGATACTAGCCATTTGTTCCTAGTCCAGAATGTGGATGGTTTGGAGAGAGAAGCATGAGAGAGACTTTTCACAGTATACCCATTGGTTTTTCTTGAATTTTGCTCATTCCTTTTTCAGTGCTACCTTGGTATAATGCTTAATCTGGCCATTGCATTTTATCCCCTTTTATTTAACTTTACTTCTTGTTATATTGCATACCACTACTAAAATGCAAAGGGCTGAAGATTAGGAGACCATTGCTTTAAATATTATTTTTAATACTTTTCCTGCACACTCACCTGGTTAAACAAATCTCTTGGTATAAGTAGACTCTAGCTAAATAAAGTAGTAGCTGAGATTATCCAAGAAAAAAAACATCATCAATAACCAAAAGACAAGTAGATTTAGGTCTCTTAAAAACTCGATAAAATGAGCAAAGACTTCTATGGCATCAGGAAATCATATCCTCCAAGGCTTGAATATAGTAATGACTATTATGTGACCTTGTCACTCAATTAAAGGAAGACAGTTTTTAGCCCCAAATCTTCACTGTGAAGCACATATTTAGCTAAAACTTTTGATTCTTTAAATATTTAGCAAATATTTCTTAGATCTTTGGGAAGATATCCAAACAATTCAGCTGACATCCTTTCCAACTCTGCTGACCACAAACTAACCACAAAAGCAAGTTGCTTGGAGGTATGTGTTCTCTAATTTCCCTTCTAGCCATTCCCTTTCTTTCTGCCTCCTTCTGTTTGATTTTCATAAATAATTAGTGCCACACTCTGCCACAGGAATTTTAGTGGCCTGTATTTTGGATGTAGTAGTAGCTCTTCATAGTGTAGTGAGTAATACCACTACAGTTCCTATTCATTCTATCCGGTATTTATAGGGTTGCAAAGCTTTATGTACCTCTCTTATGAACTTTTAAAATTAGTACAAGTAAACTCACGCTTATCGTAATAATGTCACCAGACATACAACAAAGATTAACATTTTAATTTGTGTACTGGTTGACTCCACGTGTAGTTTGGAATGACTTACCTTTAACAGGGTGCCATGAAAAACATTTTCCATTAAATCTTAGGTTTTCTTGTTTATGGTGGTGGTGGTCGATGTGCTGATTTTAAGAAGCATTTGTAGTGTAATTCATAGTATGAGCTGGGCAGTTAATTGTTCTCATTACTAAGTGACAGCTACATTGGGTTTATAAAATAAAAAATACATTCTGGTATGTTTTCCTTCTTGAAAAAGTACTAACATTTAAAGAACTGCAAATTGGAAGGACACAATTTTCATATTATTTTTAAGGGACTTCCTCCTGTTACGTTGTTTTTATGATGGCTATTGCGCCAAATAGCAGGATATTATGTAATCTCAACAATGGGAATGTTAGACGTTTCGTCAGTATGAATCCCTTTTCATAAACTTGCTTTCTGTCACTCAACTTGTAGCTCTATGATTCTAGCATTTACAAGTAAATGCTGAAATTTCTGATGGTTGTTTAACAAGCATGTAAAAGGTCCTCACAAATAGATTTACTTAAAGAAGCAAAGAGTTGCATGTGGTCCAATACACATAGTGAAACCAGTGGAAGAAATCAATGACGGCATCTAAAAGTTTAAATAAGCCCTCTTTCTCTTCATTGAAATTGATCTCCACACTGCCCTTCACAACTGCAAAAACAAAACATTTCACCCAAAACAAAATGGCCCACAAAAGAATTATTAAACCAGCCTCCCAGCAACTGTGCCTGCCTATCAAACAGCTGAGAATGAATCAAGACATTTGACGCTGAGCCCAGGGCCTGGCACACAGCACACAGTTATTTATGGTAACTATGTATTGAATGAGTTACAAATGGGAGATCTTTTTTTTTTTTTAATGTGGAAAAAAACAAAAATCAGAAAACACCTGACAGAGTTAGCTAGGAGACAGTATGATATTTCAGATCCAGAGTTTTCAAACTCTAGATTTCTAACCATAAAGGTATTCTGTTTCCCCTTGTACATATGTATCACAGACTACAGAATGGCATTCTAGAGAGTACACATTAAGCATTTCAGAGTCTTGAATGATACTTACTACATCAGAGTACTCCGAGGCAATGAAAGTCCACATTAAAGCATATTAAATAATGCTAATAATTAACATCATTTAATCCTCACCAAAACCTTGTGAAGTAGGTATTATTTAAAATGGGTATTACTTATTCCTTTTATAAAGTAAGAAAATTTTGCTTTAGGGTGGCATAGTGACCTATCTAGGTCACCTACCCAGAATACGTGGCAGATGGCTTCAGCCAGATAACTCCGAATGTTGGATTCTTCTCACTGAACAACATTATCTTCTCTTCCCTCGTAGTTAATCTGCTCCTCCTCTGAACTCCCATGGCATTCATTATTGCTTATTATCATTTAGCTCTGCTGATACTACATGTTTTGTGTGTCATGTTATATTTCTTATCCTATTAATTTCCATTCTTATTTTTATTGTGGGCTTATATGTCTTTTGCCTTTACTCTGTTTACATTTTTCTGACTTATTAAATTTAATGTTTAGCTTATTAATTATTTTGGTATTGTAATACATTTTTTAAAGCTATAAATTTCCCTCTAGCACTACTTTAGCTGCATCTCACAAGTACTGATATTGATATTTGTTGTTCAAAACCCAAATACTTTAAAATTTCATTTTACATCTATAAACAGTTGATTATTTAGGAACCATTTTTTTCTGCAAAGAGATTTTGACATTTTTATTATTGATTAATAATTTAATTGCAATGTTACCAGATAACATGGAGTATATGATAACAGTTCAGAGTTTCTGAAGACTTCTTTTATGGCCTTGTACATGGTCATTTCAAGAAATTATCTTGATAGGCTACTTAGTCTGTATTCCACCTCAGACCATTATGGATAAATAGATGAGTCTTCTTCCAAGGATTATTTCTATAACTCAGTTGAAAATTCCCTTATAATAAATCTACTTTGATGGAAAGGGAGATGCAGCAAATAGGAAAAACAACAACATCAAAACTAGAGTTTATGTTTTTGCAGTAAGTGAATGCCAGTTCAGATACATAACTGTCCAAATATGTAACAAAAAATAACAAATATGTAACATTATTGCTTCATAAATTAAACCAACAGGTGTTGAAAATCTGATTGGAAGGATATGCTACAATATAATACCTCCTTTTAGAACAGTAAACAAAAACAGGGCGCCTGGGTGGCTCAGTTGGTTAAGCGACTGCCTTCAGCTCAGGTCATGATCCTGGAGTCCCAGGATTGAGTCCCACATCGGGCTCCCTGCTCGGCAGGGAGTCTGCTTCTCCCTCTGCCCCTCCCCCCTCTCATGTGCTCTCTCTCATTCTCTCTCTCTCAAATAAATAAATAAAATCTTTAAAAAAAAATAGAACAGTAAACAAAAACAAACACAAAAAACAAAGAACCAAACAATGACCACACCCAAGAGGATTTGCTTAAAAGAATGTATCTCCACTCTTCGGACTCTGACTCTTGTCTGTACCGTAATGGGAATATGTACAGCTCCAACTATCTGACCAGCAGGTGGCATATGCCTACCTGCAAGTGAGCACAAATAGTCACCACAATATCTGCCAGGGCCTTCTCTTCTTGCTGTGACTGATCAGATTCAGATTTTTAAACTACCATGGTTTTCCTAAAGATATTTTCCCTTTATTCTACTTAAAGTCATACTTGAATCAAATAGAAATAAGATTCTGTTCCTAAAATAATAATGGCATTGTTTCTTCAATGTATTGTTTCCCCAAACTTTCCCAAACTCTAGCTAGCCCATGTAACAAAATTTGTATTGAATAAAGTTAATTTTAAATTCTAAAGAAGCAATTAAATCTATGATGTAATAATGTAAACTGACAAATTAATTGGCAGAAAATTTGAGTAACTTTTTTTGTAGGGTATTTAGAGTAGAAGAGAGATTTTTAAATATGATAGCCAAGGACCCTAAAAAAGAGTTAATGGATGGACTTCCAGGGGCCTGTGAATCCTATGCAATTATGTACAAAATATTGTCTTGAGGAGTATTTTCTCTGAGAGGTATAGCTTTTTTTTATGAAATTCTTCAGAGAATATAAACTAAAAAAAAAAATTGATGTAGCCGTATACATATTTTCTTTCAATTACTGTTAATCCTTACATAAACATAAATAGCAGACATTTTCTATTATTTTCTCTTGCACATTTCTTGTTCCTCTCTAAAATATATTTTTTAAATCTTTCACTAAATTATTTTATTTTAGAACCAAGTTAATTTAAGAAGCATGAAGTACTTACTTAACATTTTTCAACCTTGGGTAGATATAATTGATGCCTCATGTAACAAATATATAGTAGTTTAACTTTTTAAACTGATGTTAAATTTAGTCATCTCTAAATTTCCAAGCACACAGCATTTAATTAAAGGTCTTTTCCCAGTTTTATTTAAATAGTTTTCTTGCTTTTTGCTATTTCACACTGAGCCAAAATCTTGATTAAAAATAAGAGTTCATAAGCTATTTAGGACAAAAAAGACGCCCAACAGAAAACCCCCAGAAAATAGCATATAAGAAAATTTACATTTAAGGTGGGGAAAAAGCCAATCTAGTACTTAGGGAAGTAATTTAATGTACTCCTAAATGATAATTTTTTTTAATGTTATAGGAGACAGGTTCCTTGTAGGTTTAATCTAGATGTGGGAAAGAAATTCCAAGGCTCATATTCAAAGGAAGAATGTAATCAGGGAAGCGTGAAAAAATCCTTGTTGTTGGAAAAATTGACAAAACCTCTCCCTGACCCCACATATCTCTCTCTCTCAGAGGAAGGCTTTAAATCAACAAGTCCTATAGGTCAACCTATTTAATTGTAAGCAACCAAAGCTGGCTCTGATTGATTTAAGCAGAAAATTAACTAATTAATTAAATAATTGGATAGTGTGTAGCTCCCAGGATCACTGTGAACTCAAGAGAATGCGTCCAAAGACAATGAAGTTAGAAACGATGCCCATAAATCACATCTTACATTGGGTATAATTAAGTATACCATTACTTCTACTGATGAATACTGGATGTTGCCCTTGCACTGTCTAATATTAACATACCTATTTGATAGTACCCCTAGTCCCACTTGACTGTCTCTGGAAAACTGGCCTGCTGGCAGCACCATGGCCCGGACTGTCACCTTTGCTACCATTGTCATCACCTCTTCCACCTCTGCTGTCTCATCTTCACCATTGCTCCTGCCACCTATACCACTTACACCACGGCCACCACTAGCAAAAAGAGATGATCTCACTCTCTTTTACTTGAAGCTACTAAGCCAAGAAAAGGGGTCCTTTCTTTAAATGCAAGAGAGGCTGAGAAAATCAGTATCCAGTTTATTAGCATTTATATTGAGAAACGGGCTATGTCACCCACCCAAACTCACAAAGTGAAAATAATCCAAATATAGAAAGGAATGATGGCACGGAGCAGTGAGGTTCTTCTCCTATTAGAACTTCTAAATATTTATTTGTGTGATACACCTATGTGTGTGATTACATATAACACAGCATAACTATGCCTCACACATCAAATACACACTCATTCCCTCCTTGGAGACTTATCAGTTGCTACATCCCATTTCAAGATCTCTAGAAGATGCCCATTCCTTTTCTTATTCCAAAAAAATCCTGTCTCAATTATCTTTAAAAGTATGGACTAACATAAAATACTAAGAGAGAGAGAGAGAAAAGAAAGAAAACGAAAATGAATTTGTAGTGTGAATATACACACATGACCCTGGAAGAACAATAATGTGGGTAGACCCTACTTTGTATCTATAATGAGTTGTAAGGCTAGAGTTGGTCCTTATGACTTCCATATCTCACTAATCATCTCACATACTCATTCCCCTTTCCTTCAGCCAGCATTTAACCTGGGCTGAGTTATTGCCTTCATTTGTGGCCTAAATCTTCATTTCTTAGAAACCATGCCCTGGAAGCCCTGCCTCTATAATATTGCTTTTTATTCCATTTAATGGATATGGATGTATCAAAGACCTCCAGAGTTCTATCTATACTCCTTTCTGTCCCCACTGTGTAGCAGCAAATCTGTTTCCTTTTGAAACTTGGACTAAATCATCCATGCCAATTGAGTATTTTTGCCTAACTGGCAAAATTGCCAGTTAGCCCAAAATTGCCAGGCAGCAATCTCAGCTTCCAATTCAATGGAACCTTAATAGTATTTCCAGGGAAAGCATTCTTCCTGGGGTATAGTCAAAACCGTAAATGAGAGGAACATAGAGTTATATACATAAGAAGCAAATACTATGACTATGAGAAAACACACCATTTGATGAATTCAGAGCATATAAACCATCCTCTAGGAGAGCACAACAACCTCAGCAAGACTTTGTCTCCCAGCTGCCACTGTAACTGAAACTTCTATGGTTTCATAAGACAAACTGTTTCTCAATGTTAAGGTAAAGGGTAAGCCCAAGAAATCCCATGAAAATCAGCCCACTGTACCACAAGTATTTTGAATATTAACTCAGTGAATAGCCTCCAAAAGCCAAATAAGAAACATTGGTCCAGCTTGTAGTCATAGCTTCTAATTCAACAGAAGGAGCATTACTGTGTTGACTAGTTGAAAGCATTCCTTGAAAGCTAATATATCCACAGCTGAATCACTGTCACTGAGTACCAAATGACATGCTTCTGTCCAAGGAACTTATCTTATAGTAAATTAAATAATGAAGTAAAGGCCAGAGACACAGAGACAGGAATCGAATGTGAATGGATTCTTAGGTTTAACAGTAACAGCATTCAACTGTTTGGATCTTGGACCTGTGTTATCACGAATGCTATGAAAGCCTCAAGAAAATTAAATGGTAACCTAGAGAGAGAACGGGAAAAGAATACAATACACTGATTGAGTTTACCCTAAATTTGCAAGATTAAGTTTCCACTACTGAGTAGAATAGGGACCTGGACTAAACGTTCAGTTATAGAAAATGTAAAGTTGTTTTGGGGAACATGAGTTTTGTAGATTGAGAAATTTGTTTCTTCTTTGAACTAGTAGCTTAGAATATGATACTTTTTAACAGACAAAATTACCCCCATCATGCTCATTTATATAGTTAGTTGCAAACGTCAAATTTAAGTGATCAATAATTAAAAATCTCCCCCTATATGCAGGAATGATATTTAACTCTCACTCGACTCTATTTATTTCTGGAAACAAGGGATCATGTCCTATTCACTTTTCTACTTACTCTTAGCACTTTTGATAGTACCCTTAGCACAGAATAAATACTCAGAAGCGTTAAATGAATGACTAAAGTAAGGAAGAAACACATTAGCAGAATGATTCTGTTAGTCATACAACAGCAACACTAATGAATTATGCCACCCACCCCATTATCTTACACACATACGTTTACTCAGTGAAAACCATTGACTAGAATTAAGAACACTTCTAAAATTAAATAAAAGTCAGTAGACTCCTTTCTCCCTGGTTCCTAAGTCACTCATTTGATAACAAGACTGAAATTTAGACCAGGAAACATAATCCCATAGGCCACTAGGCAGAAAAAGCTAGTAAAACAAGTTCAGTGTTTTGAAATGATAGTCAGATGACCCATAAATGCTGAATAAAGCCAGAGACCACCCACGGCTTATCTTCCTTACAAAATGAAATGCCATTTCTTACTTCCTACTTTGATTTTTTTGTATCCAGTAGTACTGTGCAACTATGCTTAAAATTAGATGGAAAGAATGAGCCTTTATTCCAAGACCTGCTTTTATTGCAAGATGGTGACTTTAAAAAGTTTCATTCATTTTACCCTTTTGTGTAGTTCCTACCAAGAAATTGCCGGAAATAACACAAGACATTCTCTTTATTTTGAAAGGCAGGAAATGTTAACACAGAGGGTTTACACAGAGCATGTGTCTTTAGAAAAATACGCTTCCTACTATATCCCATGTTATGACACTTCCTCCAGAGGACCCATGCATTTGGCTCAAGGAACCTTAACAAATGAGGAGGGAATTTGAACTAAACTCAATTTTTAAATCAAAAGAGATATTTTTACATGAACATGTGTTTCTATAGTAACGCACTAAACAGGACTTAGAGAAACATTGTGTAAGTGCCGTAGTGGTAGCCGTAGATGACAAGGTATCACCACAAATAATAGACTCAAAATACTGAGATCTCACCTACCTTAAAACACAAAAGGGCTTTCTCCCCCAGAGCCTGTAAGCAACCTACAATTCTCCAGAATAAGTAGACACAGAACATTTAAGAATATGAGAAGTTGGTCTTTAAAGCATTGCATTGTTCCAGATTTCAACGCTATAATTGAACTCAAGTACCACAGGATGTAAATATCAATCACTCCCCCACAACCTCCTTCTTCTTTTCCATTGGAAGTCATTAATTAACACATCTTGGAGATCTTTTATGACTCAGAATCTAAGGAGAGCCCTAAAAACTATTATTTGGTGGAAGGGCTAGGAAAATCCAACAGTTGTCATGGCAAGAAAGATTAGTAATCCATCCATTTATGGAAAACATTTAAACAAGTAATAAATTTAAGTCTGCCATTAAAGCATTGCAAATTTATGACAAATATCAGCCGATAATATTAGCAGAAAAGTGTTACTTCTCTAATCACAAAATTGCCATATTCAAAAAATATTCCTAAGGTATTGTAGGTGAATTTAAATATGGGAGTATCTACATGAAACCAAAAAGTCTAACATTTTTCTTCATAACAAGATCTCGTGAGAGAGATGAAACAGGAGACCCATATTTAGGAGAGCCATTAAAATGGGAGATCCTCTGCCTAAAGCTTGTAGGCACTCTTCTAATATTAGCTATCAGATTACCCTTTGGTGCAAGTTCAATATTTATCTCTACTCTCATTTGGCTTGTATCATTGCTTTCACTTAAACTGCCTATGTCCATAGGCCAAAATCTTACTATCCTTTTATCTCCCATCTCAAATGCAACCTCTTGCATATCTTCCCCAGTGGTCTACTAGAGACTCAGATACAAGCACATTGTAGAAATGTACTCTCAGCTCTTCAAACATTCTCCTTTTACACCTTACATGATAATTACCATGCTTCCTGTCTTGAATTTTAGTTATTTGGATAATGTCTTTAAGCCTTCTTTCAAATCAGGGGTTCTCAAACTTTACCACGTGGATTAAGAATCACCTGGATAACTTGTAAAAGATTCAGATTGTCACTCCCACAAATTCTGAGTTCAAAGGTCCATGGTGGGGGCCTTGGAATCTGTCCTTTCAACGTGTTCTCTATATTCTAAGTTTTATTCTCCTTGGTGTTAAAAAATGTTCTCTATTCACCTATAGCCAAGTCACAAGCTCTCTCTTTAAAACATTTTGGCTAGGGATGCCTGGGTGGCTCAGTTGGTATATGTGCTGCCGAAGCGAGCACTGGGTGGCTCAGTTGGTTAAGCGTCTGCCTTTGGCTCAGGTCATGATCCCAGTGTCCTGGGGTTGAGTCCCGCATTGGCCTCCTTGCTCAGAG
This sequence comes from Neomonachus schauinslandi, assembly GCF_002201575.2. Lineage (NCBI taxonomy): Eukaryota > Metazoa > Chordata > Mammalia > Carnivora > Phocidae > Neomonachus > Neomonachus schauinslandi. The sequence continues at coordinate 72,945,144 of NC_058407.1, read as the reverse complement.
GGGAGCCTGCTTCTCCCTCTGCCTGCCTCTCCCCCTGCTTGTGCTCTCTCTCTCTGACAAATAAATAAAGTCTAAAAAGAAAAAAAATTTTTTGGGGGGGCTATATGCCAGTGGATTAGAAAATTTCCCTAGGTTCCCCATTCTACCATTTATCATTTTGGCCATATTTGAATATCAATAAGATCAAACAGGCTGCAGCAACAAATAAACCCTCATATCTCAGTGACTTAACACAAAAGTTTTATCTCTTCTTCATATCATATACTTGTGCAAATCAGGTATCCCATGCTGTATGAAACATTACCTACAAGTTAGTTTTCGTATGGACTATATATCACTTCTCTTATTTCACTAGCTAGAATGAATCATCTGACCCCAAACTTACTGCAAGAGAGATAAGGAAATATAGGATGTTTGGCATGCATTAAGAGTCTTTGCACAAATGTCAATTGCTTGGCTTTTAATAATATCCTACAGCAACTCCAACTCAAGATGTCCAGAAGAAGACTTACCAGCATGATAATAATTGATAGCTATCCTTCCTTGGGCACTTACTACATTTTTCTGGTAAGTGCAGTGCAAGACTAACTTCTTCTTTTTTTTAAGTAACCTCTACACCTAATGTAGGGCTTGAACTCACGACCCTGAGATCGAGAGTCACAGGCTCTACTTACTGAGCCAGCCAGGCACCACAGGACTAATTTAATTCTTACAAAACCCATGAGATGTGTTTTATTAGCTACAATTTTTTTTTTAAAGATTTTATTTATTTTTTAGAGAGCGAGCGAGAGAGAAACAGCATGAGAGGGGAGAGGGTCAGAGGGAGAAGCAGGCTCCCCACTGAGCGGGGAGCCCGATGTGGGACTCGATCCCAGGACCCTGGGATCATGACCTGAGCCGAAGGCAGACGCTTAACCATCTGAGCCACCCAGGCGCCCCTATTAGCTACAATTTTTGAAAGGCATTGAAATTTCAGAAGGCATGGTAATACAATTTGCCCTAAAACTGCTGCTTGTGAGTTGTAGAGCCAGCTATCAAACCAAGCCTATATCTCCAAAGCTTATTCTCTTAAAGCACTTACTCAAAGTAATTTTTATAAGCCACAATTACTACTCCCCACTGATTGTGGAATACAGGCCAAAATGTCTTAGTATTGCACATAAAGCCTTTCCTGACCTATTTTTGTTAATTCTCTGGCCTACTATCAAAATTGTACCTGTTTAAAAATTCTTTCAGCCATATTAACAATGCACCTTTTCATACTAGCCCAGATTTTTTTTTCTCACTTGGTCACTCTTCTGGCTATGCTCCTTATCTTATCTAGCTGATTCTCATCTATATGTCAGGTCTTACCTTAGACGTCTCACTTATTCAAAAATATGAAGATCACTTATGCAAAAATATGAAGATATATAAAAAAAGATTTGTAAAAATTTAGGGAAAATCAACATTGTGAAAGAGAATCACTGAATTTGGTCAACAATACAACGAGCATCTCAAGGAGAAGAAATGAATGAGCAGAATACTACATTAAAACATATTGAAATAAAAATAATGTTGTAAAAGAAACAGAAAGCTATGATATCCATAAAACATTAATGCACTTGTAGGAGAGACACTTTGTGGAAATGAATATAAAAAAATGTTAAAATATAAAAAAATATAAATATAGCTGAAGATTACATAATTGAGCTGCAAAATAAAGGAATTCCCCAAAATGCAGTTTAAACATAACTTCAACTTCATTATACCATTAAAAAGTAACAATAATTTCTTTGTATGATCATCCATCCAGTCAGTTCACACTTAACCACTGGCTTTTAGTGTTCTCTTTAGTTTAACAAAGCAGGCATAAATTTTAATTTTTTGATAAGTCTCTTAGGTCTCCTGTATTCTATAGTTTTCTCCTCCATATTTTTCTTTTCTTTTCTTTTCTTTTCTTTTTCTTTCTCCTTTTCTTTCTTTCTTTCTTTTCCTTGGTGGGGTGTTGCTATATTTTAAAGAATTGGGTTGTCTTTGCCCTATAGAGTTTATCACAGTTTTTGTTTTGCTGAGAGCATCTCTGCTTTATCTATTAACATGTTCTTCTGTTCCCTGTATTTTTTAGAAATTGGTAGTTAGATCTAGTGGTTTAATTAGATTCAGTGTCCTTTTTTTTCATGGGCAAGTGTATGTGGTGATGTAGACTTCTACCAGGATGTAGGTAATATCTATTTGTCCTTATGTAATGTTAGTAACCATTGATTCTGATTGCCAAGATGCACTAATTAAGATGTTTCAAAATGGCAATGAATCTTTGGTTATCTGGAATGCTCTGTAAAAGGAAACATCCCCTCATCAAATATTTCATTACCCCGAGGTACAGTTTATGTAGGAAAGGCATGATCACTATTTGATGTTTTCCTTTGTCAATTTTCCAAACAATGAGTTCCTTAGCAATCTTTAAGGTTAACAAATGATTTTTTAGTGCCACTTTGAACATATGGATTTAAACATATTGTTTCAAACCATTAGAGATACTACTTATATTGATAACCTCTTTTTCTCATCTTTAGCCTGGGAGTTTATATAACTTGGCTTCTGAGTCTTTTTTAACAGGACTCTATTAGTCTTTTATAGTTTCATGCTTTGTGGTATGAAAAGATGTTTTAGGTTCATCTTATATACTTCCTTGTCCCAGAACTAGAATAAACATGATAAGAACTATCTAATACTCCTGGGAATAAAACAACCAAATTTGAATGGCATAAAAGAAGCCTCAACTATGTAGATATATTTTACTTTTGCCAATAAATTAAAACCAAACTTCTGAAATTATTCTATAAACTCAGTATAATTATGGTAAAATGCCAGCAAGGATTTGGAATTCTAAAATTAAAAAAAACAAAAAAAAACAAAACAGGAAATGTACATGAATAGTCAAATCTTTGAAAAATTGTTCATAAAATGTATATTATTTATATTATTGTTTTACATGTAACAAAATATATATTTTTGATACATACCAATAATATCTTAAACAATGAAAGGCTATGCTAATTAAAACACACAAAAAATACCACTGTGTTGCCAAAAGAATTGGTAAAAAGAAAAAAAAGAAACTTTCAATGGAAATATATTTTATGATAAAACAGACAATTCAGAAGAATAGAAGGATGGGGCACCTGGGTCACTCAGTCTGTTAAGCATCTGCCTTTGGTTCAGGTCATGATATCAGGGTCCTGGGGTGGAGCCGCAAGTAGGGCCCCCACTCAGCGGGGAGTCTGCTTCTCCCTGTCCCTCTGCCCTTTCCTCCCTTTGTGCTCTCTCTCTCTCCTTCAAATAAATAAATAAAATCTCTAAAGTAAAAAATTAAAAAAATAAAACAAAAGGATAGAAGGATAGTTTATTTAATAAATGTTAAGACAGTAACAATCAAGTTGGAAAAAATTCTTACCTCACACCCTATTAAAAAAATGTCAAATGGATTATGAGTCAAAATATATAAAACAAGTCTATAATACTACTAGAAGAAAACATTAAGCAATCAAAGTACACATATACATATTTTTCATTTTGATGTTCAGGAGGACTTTCTTAGCAAGAAATAACACTACATACACTAAAAAATTGCACAAAAATTAAAACTTTCCTGTGTCAAGGATATCACCATCAAAGACAAGCAAAGGACTGAGAGAGAATATCTGAAATTAATAGAAAAAAAATATATATCTATTGTAGAGTGTCTACAAAAAATTTTTTAATAGGCAAAGAATAAAGAGAAAAATTTAGAAAAGAAGTAGAAACAGTCCATAAACCCGTAAATGACATTCAAACTGATTAGGAATCGGAAAAATGTGAGTTACTACTTTTTACATAAAATTGAATTAAATTAAGTGGATTGATAATAACTATTATTACATCAATGTGGGGAAATGGGCCCTGAAATGCATTGCTGGTGAGAAAGTAATTTGTACGGCTTTTTGGAGGGCAATTCGGTAGTACTGAATACAATTTTAAAGAAAACCATTGATCCGGTAATTCTACTTTTGGGAATTTATCCTACAGAAAAAGGCATTTATCCTACAGAAATACGTTCACATGCCAACAAAGTTACATGTTCAGGGTGTGAACCACAATACTGTGTAATACAAACACTGGAAACAACTTAAATATCTCTCAGTACGGGAGCAGTTAAATTATAGTGCATCCATAACTATTTATTAAAATAAAGAGGATAAAGAGAATAAGGAAATCTATATGAGCTTGCAGATGATTATTAAGGGGAAAAAGCAGGCCACAGGAAATTAATATATAGAATGCTGTCATTTATGTATTTTAAAAAACATATATATATATGTTCAACCCAGAGAAAAGTCTGAATAGATACACACTAAACTGTGAACAATGGACATTTTGAAAGAGAATAGTTTCTGGAGAAGTAGGATTTCTTCTTTAGTTCTTTACACTTACTGAGTTTGTTTTTTTGTGTGTATTTTTTTTGTTGTGTGTCTGTGTTTACAAGGACTATTCATCTATTTCTCAAGTAATTAGAAAAAAAAAAAAACCTTGTTTTCCTCATGATAAAATTACTCTGAGATGAAGCTTTCAATTATTTTGCAGCTGAAATTAGGCCAAGACTGAAGGTAGAAGAAGGTGTTTACTTTATCATTTATAGTTAATCAGACAGAAATTATTTGGATGCACAAACTGATCATTTAATGAAAATTAAAAAGTAAAAGAATAGAATATCAGTTTTATGTCCTCATCAGAGTCTGCATCCATATTTATTCTCAAAAAAATTTGCATCCACATCAGATTCTTTTGAGAGTCCTAGGAAAAGAAAGGATCTTTTTCCAGGAGGAAAAAAAATACACAAGGGGATGGACACACACACACACACACACACACACAGAGTCACATAGATATTTCTTGCAGGGATGTGAATTTAATGATCTCCATTCCAGAAACTGTTAGCTTGGAGATTAATGATCCTTAAATGAATCACTTAATCTCTCCCAACCTCCATTTCCTCATTAAAAAGCGAAAGAGGGGAGCCTGGGTGGCTCAGTCGTTAAGCAGCTCAGGTCGTGATCCCAGGGTCCTGGGATCGAGCCCCACATCAGGCTCCCTGCTCGGCGGGAAGCCTGCTTCTCCCTCTCCCACTCCCCCTGCTTGTGTTCCCTCTCTCGCTGTGTCTCCCTCTGTCAAATAAATAAAATCTTAAAAAAAATAAAAAATAAAAATAATAAAAAAATAAAAAGAGAAAGAGGGGGAGGCAAATAGAGAACGATAGAAGAAGGGAGCAGGGGGAGGAAGAGGAGGAAGAAAAAGAAAAAGGAAAAGATTTGTTTCTTTCCTTCAGGGATTTTTTTTTTTTAAGATTTATTTATTTATTTGAGAAAGAGAGCGAGAGTGGGGGGTGTGGCAGAGGGATATGGAAAGGGAGAAAGAATCTCAAGCAGACTCCCCCCTGAGCACAGAGCTTGACTGGACTTAGGGCTTGATCTCACAACCCTGAGATCATGACCTGAGTCCTAACCAAGGACAGACGCTTAACATACCAAGCCACCCAAGTGACCCAGGGATTATTTTTAAATCGGATGTTTTATTATAAAATTTTCAAATACATAAAGGTATACAGAATAGTTTAATAAAACCCCATGTAGCCATCACCTAGCTTATACAATTACCTACTCAAAGCTAATCTTGTTTCATCTATACCTGACTCCCTTCCACCCTTCCTCTGGATTATTTTGAAGCAGATCCCAGACATCAAATTATTCCATATACAAATACTTCAGCACGTAGCTCTAAAAGAAAAGAATTCCTGTTTAAAAAATATGATCATAAAACCAACATGACACCAAAAAAGTTAACCACAGCTCCTCATTATTATTAAATATCCAATCAGTATTCACATTTCCCCAATAGTTTTGTTTTCCACATTTTTTGATGTTTATTTGCTTGAATCAGGATCAAAATTAACTACACGCATTGCAATTTGTTAGTATTAGATTTATTTTAATGTAGAATCCCCTCCAATTAACCTCCCCCCATCCTTGCAATTTATTTATGGTAGAAACTTTTGTTTCTACGTTTTGTCTTCTCCCTCTCCCACTCACCCTGCTTGTGTTCCCTCTCTCGTTTTCTCTCTCTGTCAAATAAATAAATAAAATCTTTAAAAAAAATGTATAAAAATCCATGTTGGAACTAACACATAGAAAAAGACTTATTCAGATCTGCCATTCATTAGAACAGTGTGGTAATTGTGATTACTCTCTTTTCATTCTTGTTTTAAATGTTAATTCATTTATTCAGTAATTTACCAAATAAACGTGTATTGAGTGTCTACTATTGTGGTAGACATTTTTCCAGGAAATTTAAGTATATAATAAGCAAAATTAATCTAGAAAGTAAAACAATCAAATAACAACACAGACAAATGTTAAATTACAAGAAGTACATGACATTATAACAGAATTTAATAGGGGGACTTGACCTAAACAGAAGGACCAGGGACTGCTTTCCTGGATGAGAGAGAAGCCACCTTGGCACAGATTTTGTAGTAAATAGAAAATAAGGAAAAATGAGCGTCTCTTTTCAAAGGTTTGGCTGTGAAGGGAAGGAGAGAGTAGAGAAGTCTCAGTTGAGAGATGAAAGATGAGTTGACAAGGTAACATGGCAAGGGACAAGAAGAAGTGGGTTCCAGTGAGTGAAAATACTGGGTGAAAGCCTTAGATCAGCAAAGAGGAAACATGATTGAAGTTGGAATATTTTTATTTGATGGGGATGGAATGTGAGATGAGACTAGAGAGTTAGAGAGTGTGAATGGATCAGTAGGACATCTGACTATATGTCCCAGGTTTTTTAGAGTATTCCAGGTTTATGTAAGTTGTCCTAACATATTTATTAATAGTTTCCCCTTTTGTTTTTAAAAGTGGCCCATTTTGGACAATAAAGTATATTCCCCCTAACTTTATAGGCCATCCTACAAAATGAATCCCAGGAACACATGAATACAAGTGTTGAAACAAAAAAGCAGGATGATCAGGTTTGATTGTAAAAAGTGTCACTCTGGTTTCATCAATGAGACTATGTTATACTGGTGCAATATTGTGGAGGACTAGTTAGAGGTTCTTGAAGAGATTAGACAAGAGTTGAAAATGACTGACAAGGGTGGTGACTTACCCATAAAGAAGTGGATTCATTTGAGATATATTTAGATGTTGAGAACTTGATGATATATGACAAAGGAGTATCAGAGATGAAGGAAAGGAGGTCTTAAGCATGATACCCAGGTTTTTCTATGCTATGTGTTGGGTGATGGTACAAAATTTTGGCATAAAAATAGAGAAAGTCGACAATGGGATCATTTAGACTTGCGTTTTTGCCAGATTAGCGAGATAAACATGCTAAATAACTACAGCATTACAGATGTTATCATGACTGTCACTTAATAAGAAACTGTAAAATCAAATCTGGATAAGGATGACAGTAAACAAGAGAGAAGGCTGATGGATCAGGAATGAGCACAGGAACCAGTGGTCTGGAGGCCCTGATGATGCCAAACAAAGATCATAATTGAACAAATTGATCGAGGAAGCCAGAATGTCATGAACTTTTGGTTGTAGAGCAGAAGTCTTGGCTTAATAACAAGGTGGGGGTGTACTCCTCCACTTTTTCATTCTGATCTAAGACTCCACCATTTCTCTCCTGGCCTGAAGTAACACTCCAGCTATTTTCCTTGCTTCCACTCATCATTTTTTATTCGTTTTATCAGAGAAAAGTCTATTTTCTGCACTTCAACCAGAGTTGTCCTTTTCAGATGCAAATCAGCTATCTTCTGTTATTCGAATTTCCAAAGGATTTTTAGGATTAAATTTAAAATTGCTTCCACCTAAAGGCCATATGTATCTGACTTCTGGCTTCTGGCTACCTCTCCATGTTCAGGTTCTGACACTCTTTTCCTCTGCTCCAGGAGTAGGCTTCTTGCTCTTTCTCAAACATAAGCAAGCTTGGCCTCAGGCACAATATTCTTGCTGTTTCATTAGTTCCTTCCCAAGATGTTGGATCAACCGTTTAGGTCACTGAAATCTTTGCTTAAATGTCACTCCTCAGAGTCCTTTCCCAACTGCTCTTTCTGAAGTAGCATTCTCTCTCTTTATATTTCATCCCACATCACTTAACTACCTGAAATTATATTAGTTATTTTATTATATTATTTTCAAGTCCCTTCCAGGGGAATGTAAGCTCTTTAAAGGCAGAAAATTTTTAGTTCACCACAAATAAAAGCTAGGAGCTTGATATTCACTATACATAATCGTGAGTAGGAATTAAGATCAGTAATTCAGCAGCCAGGTTTCAAATGGGTGACCACAGGCATGTTGAGGTTCCCCAAACTGGACAAAAGTTTTCAGGTATGTAAAGCGTGACATGGAAGTATATAAAAGTCAGCAATTTGGGAAGGAAAATTTTGATATCCACATGTGCTATTGGCTCAGTAGTTCAGTAGTCAAGCTAAATTTTGTCGACTCTCACGCTTTATATTTTCCTCCTACAAGTGATTCAGGCTTTTGTACAGAATTAGTAAGTATGAATATATATTTTATCTTGTATGATTTATTATGCATCTTCAAATGGAATTCTTCATATGGAGTTCTTTAAATATTATTAAGGACATTTGCATAAAAAAGGAAGTGTCTCTCAAAAGGACTATTTGTCTCAAAAATAAGCTATAGGTATTTCCTGAATAGAATTTAAAACCTTTTAAACATTACTGTCACTGAGGTTATCTTCTATTACATTCATACTTTGTGTTTTATATCAACACATAAGTACTTACCCTTCTTTTCAAAAAAATGTATTCACCTTACCTCTGCCAAGTTTTATTTATTTTATTTTTTTAAATGAACATATAGTCTATTATTTAAGTTTCAGAGGTAGAGTTCAGTGATTCATCAGTCTTATATACTACCCAGTGCTCATTACATCATGCGCCCTTCCTTATTGTCCATCATCCAGTTACCTCATCCCTCCCCCTACCTCCAGCAACCCTCAATTTGTTTCCAATGATTAAGAGTCTCTTATGGTTTGTCTCCCTCTCTGATTTCATCTTGTTTTATTTTTCCCCTCCTTCCCCCATGATCCTCTGTTTCGTTTCTTAAATTCCACATATAAGTGAGATCGTATGGTAATTGTCTTTCTCTGATTGACTTATTTTTCTTAGCATAATACCCTCTAGTTCCATCCACATTGTTGTAAATGGCAAGATTTCTTTTTTCTTTTTTGATGGCTAAGTAGTATTCCATTGTAATATATATACCACATCTTCTTTATCCATTCATCTTTCCATACATCTGGGCTCTTTCCATAGTTTGGCTATTGTGGAAATTGCTGCTATAAACATTGGGGTGCAGGTACCCCTGTAGATCACTACATTTGTGTCTTTGGAGTAAATACCTAGCAGTGCAATTGCTGGGTCATAGGGTAGCTCTATTTTCAACTTTTTGAGGAACCTCCATATTGTTTTCCAGAGTGGCTGCACCAGCTTGCATTCCCAGTGTAAGAGGGTTCCCCTTTCTCCACATCCTCGCCAACATCTTTTGTTTCCTAAATTGTTAATTTTAGCCATTCTGACTGGTGTGAGGTGACATCTCATTGTGGTTTTGATTTGTATTTCCCTGATGCCGAGTGATGTGGAGCATTTTTTTCATGTGTCTGTTGGTCATTTGAATGTGTTCTTTGGAGAAATGTCTGTTCATGTCTTCTGCCCATTTCTTGATTGGATTATTTGTTCTTTGGGTGTTGAGTTTGCTAAGTTTTTTTATAGATTTTGGGTACTAGCCCTTTATCTGACATGTCATTTGCAAATATCTCCTCCCATTCTGTTGGTTGTCTTTTGGTTTTGTCAACTGTTTCCTTTGTGGTGCAAAAGATTTTATCTTAATGAAGTCCCAGTAGTTCATTTTTGCCTTTGAAGACATGTCTAGCAAAAAGTTGCTATGACCAAGGTCAGAGAGTTTGCTGCCTGTGTTTTTCTCTAGGATTTGGATGTATTCCTGTCTCACATTTAGGTCTTTCATCCATTTTGAGTTTATTTTTTGTATGGTGTAAGGAAATGGTCCAGTTTCATCCTTCTGTATGTGGCTGTCCAATTTTCCCAACACCATTTATTGAAGAGAGTGTCTTTTTTCCATTGGACATTCATTCCTGCTTTGTCAAATATTAGTTGACCATAGAGTTGAGGGTCCATTTCTGGGCTCTCTATTCTGTTCCATTGATCTATGTGTCTGTTTTTGTGCCAGTATCATAGTGTCTTGATGATTACAGCTTTGTAATATACCTTGAAGTCCAGAATTATGATGCCACCGGCTTCAGTTTTTTGTTTTGTTTTGTTTTTTTGTTTTTTGTTTTTTGTTTTTTGTTTTTTAACATTCCTCTGTCTATTCAGGGTCATTTCTGGTACCATACAAATTTTAAGGTTATTTGTTCCACCTCTGTGAAAAAAAAAATTGATGGTATTTTGAAAGAAATTGCATTGAATGCATAAACTGCTCTAGGTAGCATATCATTTTAACAATATTTGTTCTTCCAATCCATGAGCATGGAATGGTTTTCCATCTCTTTGTGTCTTCCTCAATTTCTTTCATGAGTATTCTATAGTTTTCAGGGTAGAGATCCTTTGCCTCTTTGGTTAGGTTTATTCCTAGGTATCTTATGGTTTTTGGTGCAATTATAAATGGGATTGACTCCTTAATTTCTCTCTCTTCTGTCTCGTGAATGTATAGAAATGCCACTGATTTCTGTGGATTGATTTTATATCCTGCCACTTTGCTGAATTCCTGTATAAGTTGCATCTATTGAGAGGTTCATAGGGTTCTTGTCCTTTCTTTTATTAATGTAGTGTGTCACATTGATTTGCAGATGTTGAAGGATGCTCGCGGCCCAGGAATAAATCCCACTTGGTTGTGGTGAATAATCCTTTTAATGTACTGCTGGATCCTATTGATGGTATCTTGGTGAGAATTTTGGCATCCATGTTCAACAGGGATATTGTTCTGTAATTCTCCTTTTTGATGGGGTCTTTCTCTGGTTTTCAGATCAAGGTAATGTTGGCCTCATAGAAAGAGTTTGGAAGTTTCCCTTCCATTTCCATTTTTTGGAACAGCTTCAGAAGATAGGTATTAATTCTTTTTTAAATGTTTGGTAGAATTCCCCTGGGAATACATCTGGCCCTGGATTCCTGTTTGTTGGGAGCTTTTTTGATTACTACTTCAACTTCCTTGCTGGTTATGGGTTTATTTTTTCCTGCTAAAGTTTTGGTAGTTTATAAGTTTCCAGGAATGCATCCATTTCTTCCAGATTGCCTAATTTGTTGGCATATAGTTGCTCATAATATGTCCTTATAATTGTTTGTATTTCTTCAATGTTAGTTGTGATCTCTCCTCTTTCATTCATGATTTTATTTATTTGGGTCCTTTCTCTTTTCTTTTTGATAAGTCTGGCCAGGGGTTTATCAATCTTATTAATTCTTTCAAAGAACCAGCTCCTAGCTTTGTTGATCTGTTCTACTGTTCTTTTGGTTTCCATTTCATTGATTTCTGCTCTAATCTTTATTATTCCTCTTCTTCTGCTGGATTTAGGCTTCATTAGCTGTTCTTTCTCCAACTCCTTTAGGTGTAAACTTAGGTTGTGTATCTGAGACACCTCTTGTTTCTTTTTTTTTTTTTTTAAAGATTTTATTAATTTATTTGACAGAGAAAGAGAGAGTAAGAGAGGGGATACAAGCACGGGGAGTGGGAGAGGGAGAAGCAGGCCCCCGGCTGAGCAGGGAGCCCGATGCGGGGCTCGATCCCAGGACCCTGGGATCACGACCTGAGCCGAAGGCAGACGCTTAACAACTAAGCCACCCAGGCGCCCCCACCTCTTGTTTCTTAAGAAAGGCTTGTATTGCTGGGGTGCCTGGGTGGCTCAGTCATTAAGCGTCTGCCTTCAGCTCAGGTCATGATCCCAGAGTCCTGGGATCGAGACCTGCATCAGGCTCCTTGCTGCGCAGGAAGCCTGCTTCTCCCTCTCCCACTCCCCCTGCTTGTGTTCTCTCTCTGGCTGTCTTTCTCTCTGTCAAATAAATAAAACCTTTAAAAAAAAAAAGAAAGACAGAAAGAAAGGCTTGTATTGCTATATACTTCCCTCTTAGGATCACCTTTGCTGCATCCCAAAGACTTTGAACAGTTGTGTGTTCATTTTCATTTGTTTCATGAATTTTCTAATTCTTCTTTAATTTCCTGGTTGACCCATTCATTCTTTAGTAGGATGCTCTTTAACCTCCATGTATTTGAGTTCTTTCCAAATTTCCTCTTGTGATTGAGTTCCAGCTTCAAAGCATTGTAGTTTGAATATATGCAAAGAATGATCCCAATCTTTTGGTACTGGTTGAGACATGATTTGTGACCCAGTATGTGATTCTGGAAAATGCTCCATGTGCATTTGAGAAGAATGTGCATTCTGTTGCTTTAGGATGGAATGCTCTGAATATAACTGTGAAGTTCATCTGCTCCAGTGTCATTCAAAGCCCTTATTTCCCAGTTGATCTTCTGCTTAGATGATCTGTCCATTGCAGTGAGTGGGCTGTTAAAGTCCCCTACTATTTCTGTATTATTATCAATGTGTTTCTTTAATTTTGTTATTAATTGTTTTGTATAATTGGCTGCTCCCTTGTTAGGGGCATACATATTTACAACTGTTTGATCTTGTTGGATAGACCCTTTAATTATGATATAGTGTCCTTCCTCATCTCTTATTACAGTCTTTGGTTTAAAATCTAATTTGTCTGATATAAGGATTGCCACCCCAGCTTTCTTTTGATGTCCATTACCATGATAAATGGTTTTCCACCCTCTCACTTTCAATCTGGAGGTGTCTTTGGGTCTAAAATGAGTCTCTTGCAGACAGCATATCAATAGGTCTTGCTTTTTTATCCAATTTGATACCTTGTGTCTTTTGATTGGGGCATTTAGCCCATTTACATTCAGAGTAACTATCGAAAGATATGAATTTAGTGCCATTGTATTACCTGTGAAGCCACTGTTTCTGTATATTGTCTGTTCATTTCTGGTCTATGTTACTTTGGGGCTCTCTCTTCACTAAAGGATCCCCTTTAATATTTCTTGCAGGGCTGGTTTAGTGATCACAAATTCTTTTAGTTTCTGTTTGTCCTGGAAGATTTTTTTTTTTTTAAATCTCTCCTTCTATTTTGAATCAGCCTTGCTGGATATAGTATTCTTGGTTGCATATTTTTCTCATTTAGCACACTGAATATATCATGCCAGTCCCTTCTGGCCTGCCAAGCCTCTGTGGATAGGTCTGCTGACAATCTAATGTTTCTACCCTTGTAGGTTAAAGATCTCTTGTCCCAAGCTGCTTTCAGGATTTTCTCTTTGTGTCTGAAATTTGCAAGTTTCACTATTATATGTCAAGGTGTTGACCTATTTTTATTGATTTTGAGGGGGGTTCTCTATGCCTCCAGGACTTGAATGCCTGTTTCCTTCCCCAGATTAGGGAAGTTTTCAGCTATAATTTGCCCAAATATACCTTCTGCCCACCCCCCACCCCCCATCCCTTTCCTCTTCTTCTGGGATCCCAGTTATTCTAATATTGTTTTGCTTTATGGTATCACTTATCTTTCTAATTCTCCCCTCATGATCCAGTACTTGTTTATCTCTCTTTTTCTCTGCTTCTTTATTCTCCATCATTTTGTCTTCTATATTGCTAATTCTCTCTTCCGCTTCATTTATCCAATAGTTAGAGCCTCCATTTTTTATTGCATCTCATTGATAGCCTTTTTAATTTTGACTTGATTAGATTTTAGTTCTTTTATTTCTCCAGAAAGGGATTCTCTAGTGTCTTCTATGCTTTTTTCAAGCCCAGCTAGTATCTTTGTAATCGTTATTCTGAACTCTAGCTCTGACATCTTACTTATATCCATACTGATTAGGTCCCTGGCAGTTAGTACTGCCTCTTGTTCTCATTTTTGAGGTGAGTTTTTCTGTCTTGTCATTCTTGCAGAAAGTGGTTGCTTTTCTATTTGTAGAATTGCAGCAATTCATTTCTTAGATCTCCAGTTAAATTCACAGGTGTTCAGAATGATTTGATAGCTATCTAGCTGAATTCCTGAGACCAGACAAAACTGTCTCCTACTCCTCCACCATCTTGGAAACTTCCCACCCTACCTATTTTTAGATAGTTGGTTAAATCAGTTAAGACTCTTTTTGACTGCCAGGAGCAGAACACTCAATCATTTGGTTTAAACAGAAAGAAAATGTATTAAATCAAATACTGAAAAGTCTTAGGGCACCTGGGTGGCTCAGTCAGTTAAGCATCTGCCTTCAGCTCAGGTCATGATCCTGGAGTCCTGGGATCAAGCCCCCATCAGGCTCCCTGCTCAGTGGGGAGTCTGCTTCTCCCTCTGTCCCTCACTCCACCCATGTTTTCTCTCTCTCTCTCACTCTCTCTATTCTTCTCTCAAATAAATAAATAAAATCTTTAAAAAACCCTGAAAAATCTCAGTAATAATGTACCCCAATGTTTATAGCAGCAATGTCCACAATAACCAAAATATGGAAAAAGCCCAGATGTCCATCAAAGGATGAATGGATACAGAAGATGTGGTATATTTTAAATCATATTTTAAATCATATTTTAAAAGCATGGCTTGACCCAGGAGTTCACTCTGGTTCTCCTCTTCCTTTCTTTTGGTTTCATTATCAGACTCCTAGTGTGTTCTAGCCTCACGTCATTATGAATACTGAAGTCACACGGAGAAGAAAACTTAACTCTCTCAGTGATCCTAGTAGAAATCTATCACAGTACATTTTGTTAGGTCTGATAGGGATCCATGCAGAACCTTGATCCAATCACAATGGTCTGGAGATGTGATGCTATTATTGGTTAGCCACGCCCCAACTTTTCAATCCCTCTCCCCATTTCATGCACACTCCTGGAGTCCAGAATAGCCAATGTATCAAAATACCTGGAATGAGAATGGAGAAATGGAGTAGAGGTTGTTCCTGAAGGAAAATAGCAGTACTATTATGAAAATGCAGGGAGGAGTGGATCTGAAAAGCAAAAACTACAGCCCATTAGAAAGTCTTCCAAACATAATTTTCATCTGGCAATAATATCATACTCTATTTAATAAAAAGAACCTTTAATATGCTACCTTCAGATTCCTTACATTAAGATTTGGGGTTAAATTGAAGAAATTCTGGTGGTCAGTGAAAAAAGTATTCATTAATCTGCTTTGTGATAGAAATGTATACACTTTTTAAACTTTCTTTTTTAAAGATTTTATTTGTAAACAATCTCTACACACAATGTGGGGCTCAAACTCACAATCCTGAAATCAAGAGTTCCACACTCTACCAACTGAGCCAGCCAGGTGCCCCTACAAAACTTGAACTTTTATTATGATAGAATAAATGAACTTTGAATGAAAGAACTAAATGCACTTTGAGTAGTTGGATCTGGTCTTATCCCCTCTGTTCTGATGCCTATTTAACTCAACCAGACCAGGGTTTCCTCTCTTCCTGGATGCTTAGATGATTTACTCCTCAGCTATAATTCCACTTTTCAGTGCTCTGACTCTTTGTTCATGCTGTTGGAATTTTGATAAACACTATGTTAAAGCTTTAATCTAATTTAGAAAGAACTTAAATATTTATGTCATTAAGTTATACCACCCAAGGGCTCTATATTTCTCTTCATTTATTCAATCCTTCCATACCTAGTAATAAGAATGTTTAGTTTTTGTCATGCAGTTCTCCTTCTTAATTTAAATTAATTCCTAGATGTTTTGTGATTAATTTATCTTTAGATTTGAGTTGTTCTTAAGTAAGTGTTCTCAACTGGTTATTACTGATACATAGGAGAATTAGTGATTTTTGTATATAATATACTTTTCTAGTCACTTTAATGGACTTCTAGCAACTGTAATGTTTTCAGGGAATTCTCTAGGATATTTTTGGAATATAATTGTGTGTTATGGAAATAATAATAACTTTACCAACACTTTGTATTATCTCTGCTTTGTATCTTATTGTCTTGCCTAGAAGCGTTTCTAAAAACAATAGTGTCTGTCAGGGTTTGGTTAGGAAAACACAACTAATTTGAGTAGAAAGAGATTTAGCACATTCATACCTGCCTATTAAAAGACAATTCTCCATATGTTTCTGAATATCTTGTGTAAGATCTTGTTCTAGACTATCTTTCCAAGGATATTTATAGCAAACAGCCTTGGGAGATAGAGATAGGATCTCCTTCTGGGGACAGAATGGATTTGTTTCCTGACCAGGATAATAAAGATGTCTTTCCTTCAGCAAAGATTGGACAAGTTGGCTAGCTGTCTTGTAAAATTAAAGGTCTCCTAAATTCAGGATTTCTTACCTGCAACACAAAGCTACTTTGTGTGCAGCATCTACCTCTGTGGCTCAACATCATTCCCATGGGAATTTCACTTTGGTAAAACTGAAAGTGGAAGTATGTGAATATGATGATTGTGCTGTGATAAGCATTTATGAAACTTTAGCAGGATAATTTAGTGCAAGCGGGGTAAAATTTCACACCCTTCACAGCTGTTGACACTGTTATCTATTGATATCCATGAGTATTCTTGCAGTTGCTGCTTGAGATTGTTTTTTCTTCTCTCCTTAAGAATTTCTTATGATTGTCTCTCATCATGTAATCTAACCAGAACCCTGCAGGCAAAGGAAATGCAAATTCCCATAAGACACCATAACCTTCCATGGAGAATGGTCATTTTTCAAAGCACAATCACAATCTCTTTTGATAGCTTATAAGTCAACTTCACAGGCCGCCTGCGTGGCTCAGTCAGTTAAGTGGCTGACACTTGATTTCAGCACAGGTCATGATCTCAGAGTCCAGGGATGGAGCTTCAGGTAGAGCTCTGCATTCAGCGGGGAGTCTGCTTCTCCCTCTCCCTCTGCCCCTCCCCCTGCTTGCTCTCTCTCTTTCTAAAATAAATAAATCTTAAAAAAAAAAGCACTTCAGAATTAAAAGTGTGAAAAAATCACCAACATACCCCACATAAAATTGGGGGAGTGGAAAAGAAAATATTACTATATATAAAAATATACATAAAACAAGAAAGAAAATATGCGTAGCTAATACTGTCCTTATTTCTGTAACCAGTCATGAAGCCATTTTGATATTCATTATTTTTTTCTTCTAATACCTATTACCTGGTTCCTCATTTGGTCATAACTTTGTTTAGTTTGTTTACCCAAATCTTTATTCCTAAAGGATCTAAACAAACCATTAGTGTTCTTAACTGCATCAAGTTGATGTAGTAGCCTTCTCATCTTCTATCACTATATATGAAAATACTAAGAAGTGCCCCAGAGAATCCTCTGGGTTCCACACTTCTCCTGATCCCCATGTGTAGCAACAGCTTTCTCTTTTCCACTGATAATTGGAACCAGTCACTTTATCCAGTACAAGTACTCCCTTCCTTTCCTTGTCTCACTCAGAAACATACTTCTAAACTAATAGGGCTCAGACTTGAGGGTATTAGAAGCACCACCCTTAATCCTTGGATCCATATATTTTGGATATGGAATAAAAAGCACCATAAACTGGATACTGGTTTAGGATATCTAGTGAATCATATGGGACAGCATATCAATACCTCTATAGTTGGTTACTGAATCTATAGGCTAAGTTCATTTTTAGTGTATCATTGAACAGTTCTGTCATGTCAGCTGCTTCTGTTGACAGCACATGTGGTAAGACTTGTTACTGTCATGGATATGAGCCTAAATGAAGACCTTCACTTGTCTTGCTATAAAATGAGTTCTTTGGTCAGAAGCAATGTTGTCATTATTGAATATCATGACGTTGAATAAAGCATTCACTAAATCTTTAGATTATAATACTGCCCCAAATATTGTGAGCAGGGAAAACAAATCCATATTTTTAGTGTCTGGTCCAATGAAGTCAAACTGCTGCCTCTTCCATAATGGAAAGAAAAGTGGTTAGATGATTCTGTAGGAAATGCCATTTCAGGTATTCCCTGTTGGTATTTGCTAATAACGAGTATGTTATTTAGCAAGTGCTGAGTTATCTATTCCAATTATGAATTCAGGAACTTGGTAAATAACTCTAGGGTAGACTCATAGGTCTAGGTGTCTCCTTCTAAAGGAATAAAACTTCATACCTCCTGGCCTCCATTAGTCCACACACTGACTAATGAAGCATGAAGCCATTTTAGGTCCTCTGGGATTCCTGTCAGTTCAGGGCCAGTGCTCTGTCATCCTTCTGCATTGCATCCATCTGAAATTCCTTCTGTACTACACAAGCACTTTGATAAATGACTATACTTTTTTTGATGAAGGCTAAGAAGACTTTACTGTCACCACCATTGAAAGGTGCTTCCTCAAATAGATTTGGCCTTCTAGTTATCCAAGATAAAGTCATTGAATTCTGGATTCTGCCAACAAAATGTATCTGTAGAAGTCTTGGATGTGGGAATGTGCATTATGTGGCCACAGTTATATTCAGGAAAGTTGATTTTCTGGCTGGTGTCTTCAGGCACTTGTTTGTTAGAGGTACCACTACTGTAGGTTCTAATGTCCAATTCTGAGTATCATAGAAATCAAGCTTCAATGAGGATGACATTTTAGCTAGGACAGTCTTGAAATATGGTTGGACATTGTTTCTGGCTTCTTTGCTTCTCTACTTCACCAAGAGATTCTGTGGCCTACCCAATATCTCTTAAATAAATTCTTTCTCTCGGAAGTGGTGGGAGTAAATTGTGTTTGAACAAAACAAAACAAAACAAAACTGATGGAACCCTTGTATAGAACACAGTAGGAATTACAAGTGTTCAAGAATATTTAAAGTAGAGATCAGTCCATTTCTGAATGAGTATTCCCCATAAGTACAGGAAGATTAGAAAGACAAAATGATCAATACAGAATAATTTTTCAGCCTAGGGAAAAACCAAAGATTTATTATCTCTGTTGACAACTGCAGTTACTAAGTAAGCATCAAAATCAGTGTCACCATGCCATCTGTGGAGAGTGAAAGCTGAATGAAAGCTGCAGATCTGAGTTTAAATCATGATCCCAAACACTTACTAGCTGTGAAACCTTTGAAAAATTGCTTAATCTCTTTTAGGCAATTTTCCCATCTGTCAAGTGGGGATAGTAATACTTGACTTGCAGAGTCATTAGGAACAGTTAATGAGAAAATGGAAGTGTCCATCATAGTGTTTGATATACAACAGGTGTTCTATAAATATGAATTTCTCACTCCATTTTCTTTAGCTCCCAATAAAGACCACAGTCTTAAAACTTGACATAGTTAGTGATGGTAACACTATGATAGATACACAAATTTTATTCATTGCAGTATGAGTTATTTCTTTTGACTTTAAAAACCTAGAATGAATTCATCACATTGTATAAAACACAGAAATATTTCTAGCTGGAAGCTGTTAATCCATTCACTGTATCAATTCTGATTAATTAATAAGTCATATAGTTTCTAAAATGAGGAATGTGATCAGATCATGGTAATCAACATATTCTAACTAAACTCAAAGACAAAGAACCTCAGTACATGCTAAAGAATAGTTCTAATTTTGTGAACCTAATTTAAGCTAATATCATAAGTCAATAACATCAACAAAGTACAGACATCCTCCACATATCTTTCCAGCTAATACTTTTTAATAGATTAAGACTCATAAGAATTTGTGAAAAAATAGTAGAGTTCTCAACTACCTTTGCCCTGCTTCCCCCACTAAAAATATCTTAGATAGCCATAATAATAGTCAAAACCAGGAAATTTATGTTGTAAATAGTAAATAATACTACTAACTCAACTACAAATCTTATTAATACTTCACTAGTTTCTTCATGCTTTTTAGTTTTTTTTTTAAAGATTTTTATTTATTTATTCATGAGAGATAGAGAGAGAGAGAGGCAGAGGCAGAGGGAGAAGAGACCCTGGGATCATGACCTGAGCTGAAGGCAGACGCTTAACCGACTGAGCCACCCAGGCGTCCCCATGCTTTTTAGTTTTTAATACCCAGATGTAAAGAATGTAAGTTGCTATCAGTTTATGTTTTATTGGTCAGTGTTTATATGGAAAAAGTATATTAATTTCCTCCAAATGCAATACAAAATATTTTAAAAGGAAGGGTAAAAAAATTACATTCTGTATACCACTGGGTAAACTGGGTAGATCATCAGAACGATGTGCTAAACATTTTGAAAACCATACTAAGTAAATGTGCATTTAAATTCTCCTCCATCCACAACTTTCAAGTTCTGTCTCCACTTTACTTGGTAAGTAGAGTGTATTATAGGAAATGTCCTTGTTTTTAATTGCTGCTTTTTGTCTGCCTTATGTATAACAAATTTATTTATTACTGGGTTTTTTTTCCTGTGTGTTTTTCATGATATTTCATGCAAATTCAACATGTTACTGCTTAAAAAGCAACTGTTTTGTTTTTTAAAAAATAATCACTGGTGATCAGGAAACTATGTTTAAGGCATTGTAGATCCTAACATTACAGTATGCTATTTGTAGATCCTAACATTATGGTATGCTATTTACTGGCTTTTAGTTTAATCCTGGAAATTTGTTGGGGGAATTTGAGATGATATATAATGCACTGTAATTTTCCTCTTTTAAAATAATGGGTTATAGGCTCTTGGTTAGAGTTGTCATACAAAACTTCTGATTTTCAGTAACAGATTACTGATATTAAGTGAGAGATGTCAGTATATAGATTTGATAACATGGAGATTCCCGGAAGCAGATAAATCAATGGAATGTGATCATTCAGCTATCCCATAGGATGAACTGTTCCATCTAAGAATTTAAAATATGACCAAAGTAATGCCAAAAAATCAGTGGGGAATCGAAGATATATTCAATAAAATGATGATGAGAAAAAACTGACAAACCGGAAACAAACATTTTAAAAACTTTATTTCATAAATCTGTGTTTTTCCTCATTCTCTTCCCTTCCCTGGAAATCCGACTGTTCCTGTTCTCTAACTTTTAGCAATCTACTCTGCACTCAAAGAATGATCCCCATGGCTCTTTTCCAGACATACCCTACTCACTACTATAGGTAACGGTTGACCTACATTTAACAGAATCTTTGCATTTTCTATTCGACAAGTCTTAGTTCTGCCCTATTGCCAAGAAGATGTAAATAAATTACCTTTATTATTTCTGCAATATGACACTGCTTTTACAGTTCATCCAAGCTTAAAAGTGGGAGCAAATGTTGTATTTGTGTTTGATGCTATGACAAACATCAAGAGTCTGAGGAGGAAAAGGTTTTATTTATAGATTATTCTGATCCTATGATTTGTCTCTGACTAGTATCATTTAAATCAGAAGATTACATATGGGGGCGCCTGGGTGGCTCAGTTGGTTAAGCGACTGCCTTCGGCTCAGGTCATGATCCTGGAGTCCCGGGATCGAGTCCCGCATCGGGCTCCCTGCTCAGCAGGGAGTCTGCTTCTCCCTCTGACTCTCCCCCC
Source organism: Neomonachus schauinslandi (assembly GCF_002201575.2). NCBI lineage: Eukaryota > Metazoa > Chordata > Mammalia > Carnivora > Phocidae > Neomonachus > Neomonachus schauinslandi. The sequence goes on along the minus strand of NC_058407.1, from coordinate 72,923,584 downwards.
TCTCCTGCTCTCTCTCTCTCAAATAAATAAATTTTAAAAAATAATAAAAAAAGATTACATATGAATGAGGTGTTATAGTTCGTTTTCAATAATATTCTTGCCTCAAGAAAAATCTGATTAGGTTATCTTCCATTATAACACTCAACTTAAAATTCATGCTTCAAAATTTCAATCAAGGAATTTTACTCAGACCTTGGCAACTACAACATATGAATGTGCAATAATCTCTTTTGATTATCCATCTTTTTAGTAGAGATTAACAAATTTTCATGTGTTATTATCATATTAATTCCATCTGCTCAGTATCACCTTCATACTTTTCACATAGTATTGGTTACAAGAACTATTGGAAATTTCCCTATTTACCAAGAAAATCTATGTGGGAGAAATCTGGCATCTTTGTGTGCATGTGTGTAGAATCTGATGAAAATAAATGACCTGTTACTCAAGAAACAATAGAAGCTTAAAATATTCTGGCTTCTAAATGTGTTTCTTTCCTTCAAATAAATTCAATATTTTTAGGCTTTGCCAGGATTTGTCAAAAATTCTCTTCTAGGGGAGCCTGGGTGGCTCAGTTGTTAAGCTTCTGCCTTCAGCTCAGGTCATGATCCCAGAGTCCTGGGATCGAGCCCCGCGTCAGGCTTCCTGCTTCGTGGGAAGCCTGTTTCTCCCTCTCCCACTCCCCCTGCTTGTGTTCCCTCTCTCGCTGTCTCTCTCTCTGTCAGATAAATAAATAAAATCTTTAAAAAAAAAATTCTCTTCTAGCCATTTGTTTTTCCCAAATGAAGACTGTGGGAATACTTGGTGTTGACTTAATTATGAGTTTGGTCACATTGATCCATACTTAATATTTTGAACTGCACATTCTGTAATGGCCATAATTCAGTCATTTGGCTCTTAGGACACCCCATTGAAGAGGTTGTTGAACTCCATGCAAAAAAAGGGATGAGAAGTATGTATGACAGCTTATCTTTCCATGGAGGGAACAAAATTTATTCACATGCAGGTGTTTCCTGCCCTCCCTCTTTCCTCCTCCACCAACGCAGCTTAGGAGTCTGTCTCAGCCCACTCAGCTACTCTTCCTTAAGCAGAATGGTAAGAGACACCAGCTGCCAGGCTTGTGCAATAGACAATGTGGAGAATGGGCAGGGAAAATCTAAAGGGCTGGGCAATGGGGGAGAAGAGGAAGGGGGCAGCAAAGCAAAGCCCAGGACCACTCTTACCTCATGCTGAGATTTCGGACTTAAAGAAGGGGAGACAACAAAATTGTAACCCCAGGTCAGCTGCGGGGAGTGACAGAACTAGTTTCTAAGGAAATACTATTGTGGATTAGAAATTGTACCTTTTAGGGCCACTGCCTGGGTGATTCAGTAGGTTAAGTGTCTGACTTCAGTTCAGTTCATGATTTCGGTGTCCTGGGATCAAGCCCCTGAGATCAAGCCCTAGGTCGGGCTTTAAGCTCAGCAGAGAGTCTGCTTCTCCTTCTCCCCCTGCTCATGCTCTCTCTCCCTCCATCTTTGTCTCTCTCTCAAATAACTAAATAAGATCTTTAAAAAAATGAAATTATACCTTTTAACAGTATTTAAAGACAGAAGTATTTTAGAATTTGATAAAACTAGTCAATGGATTAAATTTGTAGATTAGTAGTTTACAACTCAATTTCCAAAAGGATACTTGGTTTCTTTGATTTTAACAATCTTAGGCTGCTTTTACAGGAGTACAGGACAGCTCTCTCCTCTCTGGTCCTCCACCCTATAACTTCTAGTTGCCTTTGCCTCCCGCTCCGCACTGGGTCTCTTGACTGCGGAGTAAGCTGCGCTGTGCCTCAGTCCCCTCTGAACCATGGCCAGTCCCCTCTGATCCTATGTCTCACCTCTTTTGTTTCCCATCTTTCAGTGATCAGTGTCATGTAGTGTTTTGTGTCTACTTGAAGACCATTGGTTCACATATTTTGCCTTTTTTTTTTCCAGTTATTCAAGGGCAGGGGGGTGGAGGAGTAGTCCCTCATGTCCAAGAACATGCAATCTTCTTTTTTATTCACCTTTAGTAGAGAGGAATGCCTTCAATGCTATTTTAATCTTTAAAATTTAAAGATTTAATTGGGATGCCTGGATGGCTCAGTTGGTTAAGCGTCTGCCTTCGGCTCAGGTTATGATCTCGTGGTCATGGAATCGAGGCCCGCATTGGGATCCTTGCTCAGCAGGGAGTCTGCCTCTCTCTGCCTGCCACTCCCCCTGCTTGTGCTTTCTCTCTCTTTCTGGCAAATAAATAAAGACTATTTAAAAAATAATAAAATAAAATTTAAATATTTAAAATTACCTCCTCAGAGGCAACATTTACCAGGATCAAATGACAGGCTCATTGCTTCATTCATAGGCTTGTTCTATGCTGTGATGCTTCTTCACCAGGATGCTGCTTTGAGCATAGCAAGAGGGCACGTTTGGGTATCTCCCTAAATTCTATTTTCTGTAATACTTTCCTTTGTGCTCTGTTTATATGGTCATACCCACATTATCTTTCTTAAAGAATCCACAAGCTGAAACTACACAATATTTATTTAGCTACCCAAGACTTATCACTGAATATCTGCATTTGTGTGGTTCTGTGTGGGAGGGGAAGTGGATGTATGTGCATATCTCTATACCCCCACATAAGCACAAAGACACACACATACTTCCACGTCCTAGAACCATGAGCAATAACATGCACTATTTTGTGATGTTTGTCCAGCTACAATAATTTCTTTGCCTATTACTGTGGGGTGTTGTTTCTGTCCCCATCTTCGTTCTCCATGATCCTTCATCATGCTCAGCATCACAGTGAGTTTTGTTACCAAGTAGTTTAACTCATCAACTCTTAAGTCAGTTAGTATTTTTTCCATTTCATTATAAATAATGTATAACTTTCTCTTCATCTGACTTAAAACCATTTCTGAGTCATCCTGAACTCCCTCATTTCCTTGTTCTTCCCTACATTAAGCCACTTTCCTTCCTTCTAGAAAGATTTCCAACATTTTCTACTTCGAAAGTGCTTTCTGCCTTCCTCTTCGTGTCCCCTCCAAATTCCTTCCTTAGGTGTAATAAGATCACTTTCTTTCTTCATGTGAAACCTTCTGAAATTCTTATATACAAGAGCTTTTACCATCCAGAAAAGCCACTTATTTTAACATGAGTTCCCACAAATGCCATTATGTTTACCTAAGAAACATGATCTGTACTATACTGTTATGCAATATGAGCAGTTCATTTCATAGATATTTGTTCAGCATTTGGGATCCTTTCTGCTCATAAGTCTGTAAGTTGCCTACAAATTCATCTATAAAATGAGGATGTAGGATGTGCTACTGACATTATTATGTCTGCCTAGCTCTGAACACTTTACTACCAGATATAAGAAAGCACTTAAAGAGTAAAACAGTAAAGCCCTTGATGATAACCATCCATTCACAGTTGGATTTTCTCTTGTACATAATTAACACCTCAAGAAATGATCTATTTTAACACATACAGAATTCTCTCAGAGAGAAAAAAAAAGACAGATGGAATGGGGAACGCGAGTGGAAAAATGTGATGGTACAATGAACACCCCAAAATGCATTTTACATAATTCACACAAATCTGTTCCAACTGGTGAGCCAGAATAAAAATAGCACAGTTTGTCAAATAAAAGTTAAAACTCTGTTGAAAATGATAAGCCTTGATTTATACATCCCATTGTTAGGGTGGCCATTATGAAGCACACCATCAGGGCAGCGGGCTAAGTATAAACATGCTCTCTTTCGCAGCTGTACAATGGTCTTAATTGACACTAATTTCCCTCCAATTGCAGTATCATTTGTTTTCCTTGGTTTGGAAAAGCAGAATGAGTTCACTTTCTGTATCAATACACTGGGGAAAATAAGCAGAGGGCCTTGTTTTGCTTGCAAATAAGGGAAATTGATTCACAATCAATATGTGAAGTACATTTTGTGATATAGCCTCCATCTTGCTCACTTCATGACATATACTGGGGCTGGAAGCAGACCTAGGTGATATTATGTTGATATTTTGATATATATATATTTTTTTTCTTGAAGATTCACATGTGTTTAATGTATATAAAGGCAAGGAAAGGACAGTACTGGATTCAAGAGCAGTATTCTGTACAAGGTATATGGTGGGACTGAGGGGGAAGGACAAGGGGCTGTAGAACCCACACCCGAACATGTACAAAAATAACTTATACGGTGACCCCCACCAGCAAGGATGTGGAGCTTTCCCCAGCCCCCAGGGCCAGGGGGCACATTCTAGAAAACAGCATGAGGGGAGACATTTGTTTGAATTCACACTTTCTGTGGGTTAGGAAGAGGCAGTAATTGGCCTTCAGAATATATTTGAAATATTTGAAAATAAATTAATCCCACATTTCCTGTGACAACCATAATGTCTCCATGGAACTTTGTTTTTGTTGAACATTGTTCACTTCTACTAAAGTAAATATACTGGGCACCTGGGTGGCTCAGATGGTTAAGCATCTGCCTTCAGCTCAGGTCATGATCCCAGGGTCCTGGGATCGAGTCCCACATCGGGCTCCCTGCTCCTTGGGAGCCTGCTTCTCCCTCTGCTTCTCTCTCTCTCTCTCTGTTTCTCATGAATAAATAAATAAAATCTTAAAAATAAAGTAAATATACTAGTGTTATATTCCATGTAGAACCCAATAGCCAAAGCAACCATCTAGGCTTTTATTGATGGATGCTGCATGAAGGATTTTGTGACTTAGTCCTAAGTGATCTCAGGTTTTAAAAAATTCAAGGAGATTGGTTTAAGAAAGTGTCAGAACAGCTCAAGGAACATTTTAAAGATGATAGTCAAATGATTCATCTCAATATGTTTTAAAATCATTCTCTTTATAAAGTCACATTTGCTTTGGAAAGTGCAACGTGAGAGAACTTTGATATTCTCAAAGAGCTAAGAATTCAGTGGAGTCACTTGAAAGATCCTTACAGCAGAAAATACTCATTCAAGAAGACAGTCATGATGCGACGTTTTGACGGGATATGGCATACTGCCGTGAGGTATGGTCTGTCTCTCCTGAAGAGAAACATTTATTTTATATAGTTTTTTAAAAGTTCCTCCTGGAAATTTCAGACATCTCTGGGTGTCAGTTTATAGGATAAGATGTTCTTTAACATTGAGAAATGTTTGACGCCTTTTTCCTTGGTCATCAGAGCACAGTTTTATGAAATCCCCCCATTTCTCCTCATCTGAAGGAGTCCCCTATAAGTGCCTTTGGGAAATTTTATTCTGTCCCAAGTTTGTCTGGACCTGGGTACCTGGACTCAGTCCCAGCATTGGGACCTTTAAAGAGTTTGGCAAGATGCTCGGTCTCTGCCATAAGTTCCATCTCTTTTCCAGGGGCCTGGTCCAGGCTTCCTCAAGAGAATGTAAATGTACTAGAATAGAGACCTAAAAGACGTCTCTTCCCTTCATTTCCCCAGCCATTAGCACAATCTTGTCATAACAGCTCTCATAAGTAAATGAGTTTATTTATCCCATGCTGACAATACTAGGAGTCACAAACTGTGAGTATCATTAAGTATATGCACACCATACTTATTACATCTCTGTTATCCTGGGTCAAACATAAATTTAATACTGAAACAATCTGGATTCCAATAACAGTTTCATTAGACTAGTGTAAACAGCTAGAAGCTCTTGATATTAAAAAGATATTATATTTCCATAATTGTTTTACACTGTGTACATGCTTAAGATAACCAGCCACTTGGTTACAAGTGCCATATTGGTGTCACAGCAACTTTGGAGGAAGTTATAATGAATGGGAAGCTGAAATGGTGATGACCTGGAGAGATAATTTAACAGTGACTACAGTGACTCCTGCTGGGAAGTCAATGTCAAATTTCTGGCAAATATGTGAATTCTTGTGAAGCTCCATATGTTTTCTTTTTTATAAAATAAAATTATTTTTAATAGTTTTTTAAAGAATTTTAAAAAATCTTTTTTAATTTCAAGCAGGCTCCACACCCAATATGGGGCTTGAACTCATGACCCCGGGATTGAGAGCTGTATGGTCCACTGACTGAGCCAGCCAGGTGTCCCTAAACTTTATTATTTTACAATAATTTTACAAAAAAGTAAATATTTACAGAAAAGTCTCAATGATAGTGCAGAGAGTTTCCATATTCCTTGTATCCAGTTTCTCTGTTCTTAGCATCTTTTATTACTATGGTGCATTTGGTCATAATTAACCAATATTAATACATTTTTATTAACTAAACTCAAAGCTTTATCAGGTTTCATTAGATTTCCCCTAACAGTCTTTTTCTTTTTTAAAAATTTTTTATTTAAATTCAATTTAATTAACATATACTGTATTATTAGTTTCAGAGGTAGAATTCAATGATTCATCAGTTGCATATAACACCCAGTGTTCATTACTTCAAGTGCCCTCCTTAATGCCCAATGCCCAGTAACCCCATCCCCCCACCTACCTCCCCTCCAGAAACCCTCAGTTTGTTCCCTATAATTAAGAGTCTCTTATGGTTTGCTTCCTTCTCTGTTTTTGTCTTATTTTATTTTTCCTTCCCTTCCCCTATGTTCATCTGTTTTGTTTCCTAAATTCCAGATATGAATGAAATCATATGGTATTTGTCTTTTTCTGACTGATTTATTTCACTTTGCATAATGCCCTCTAGTTCCATCATTCCAAATGGCAAGATTTCATTCTTTTTGATGGCTGAGTAATATTCTATTGTATAGATATCTTCTTTATCTAGTCATCTGTTGACGGACATCTGGGTTCTTTCTATACTTTGGCAATTGTGAACATTGCTGCTATAAACTTTGGGGTGCATGTGCCCCTTTGAATCACTATGTTTGTATCCGTTAGATAAATACCTAGTACTGTAATTGCTGAGTCATAGGATAGTTCTATTTTCAACTTTTTGAGGAACCTCCAAACTGTTTTCCAGATATATATATAATATTATATATACAATGGAATATTACACAGCCATCAAAAAGAATGATGTGGATGGAGCTAGAGTGTACTATGCTAAGTGAAATAAGTCAATCAGAGAAAGACAAATATCATATGATTTCACTCATTTGTGGAATTTAAGAAACAAAACAGATGAACATGGCAGAAAAGAAGAGAGAGGCAAACCATAAGACAGGCTCTTAACTATAGAGAATAAACTGAAGGTTGATGGAGGCAGGTGGGCAGGGAAGGGCTAAATGGGTGATGGGGATTAAGGAGGGCACTTGAGATGAGTACTGGGTGTTATGAATCACTAAATCCTATACCTGAAGCTAATATTACACTGTATGTTAACTAACTACAATGTAAATTAAAAAATTGATACATACACACCAGTTGCATCAGTTTGCATTCCCACCAACACTGGAATAGGGTTCCCCTCTCTCCTCATCCTCGACAACATCTGTTGTTTCCTGACTTGATAATCTTAGCCATTCTGATTGGTGTGAGGTGGTATCTCATTGTGGTTTTGATTTGTATTTCCCTGATGCCAAGTGATGTTGAACATTTTTTCATGTGTCTATCAGCCATTTGGATGTCTTTGGAGAAATGCTTGTTCATGTCTCTGCCCATTTCTTGACTAGATTCTTTGTTTTTTGGGTGTTGAGATTGCTATCTCTATCGGTTGTCGACTGTTTCCTTTGTTGTGCAAAAGCTTTTTATCTTGATGAAGTCACAATAGTTCATTTGTGCTTTTGTTTCCCTTGCCTCTGGCGGCATCTAGCAAGAAGTTGCTGCTGCCAAGGTCACAGAGGTTGCTGCCTGCATTCTCCTCTAGGATTTGGATGTATTCCTGTCTCACATTTAGGTCTTTCATCCATTTTGAGTTTATTTTTGTGTGTGGTGTAAAGAAATGGTCCAATTTCATCCTTCTGCATGTGGCTGTCCAAATTTCACAACAGTATTTTTTGAAGAGACTGTCTTTTTTCCATTGGTTATTCTTTCCTGTTTTGTCAAAGATTAGTTGACCATAGAGTTGAGGGTCCATTTCTGGGCTCTCTATTCTGTTCCATTGATCTATGTGTCTGTTTTTGTGCCACTACCATAGTGTCTTGATGATTACAGCTTTGTAATGCAGCTTGAAGTCTGGAATTGTGATGCCTCCATCTTTGATTTTCTTTTCTGTTCCAACATATCATGTTATATTTGTCTTCACTGTTTCCGTAGGGTCCTCCAGACTGTGATAATTTCTCACACCTTTCTTGGTTTTAATGATCTTGTCAGTTTTGAAGAGTACTGGTCAGGTATTTTGTAGAATATCCCTCAGTTTGGGTTTGTCTGATGTTTTCCTCAGAGTTAGAGTGGGATTACAGGTTTCCAGGAGGAGGTTCACAGAGGGTAAAATGTCATTTTCAACACAACATATCCAAAGAATATACAACATCACTTATCACTAATGATATTAACTTTGATCACCTTGTTGAGGTACTGTCTGTCAGGTGTCTTCTCTATATAGTTATTTTTTTAATGCTCCCTCCTCCCCCATTTTTCTTAATATACTCTAGAAGGAAGTCACTAGGAAGAGTCCACAGTTGAGGGGGAATTTCTTCATAAATTATCTTGAATTCTTTCTGAAAGATTCACTCATTCAGTTTTATCAGTGTAGACCCACAGATATTTATTTTATACTTAAGGTTAAAATCCAATACCATGTTACTAATTTTGTTGCTCAAATTGTTCCAGCCTTGGCCTCTGGAAGCTTTTTAGGTTGGCTCTGTGTGCCTTTGACATACTCTCATCATTTTTTTTTCCTTTTTTCAGAAGTTCCTTACTTACTGGCACCACATTATGCTCCAGATTCATCTTGTATATTTCCTGTTCCAGCCCTAGAAACAGCCATTTCTCCAAGGACACCTGGTTCCTTTTATTGAGGGATGTTATTAAAAACCAAGATTTGAATCTTGGCTATATATATTCACCATTTGAAGGACATCTTGTTTCTTCTAGTTTTGGGTGATTATGAATAAAACTGTTATAAACATTTGTGTGCAGGTTTTTATATGGACAGAAGCTCAACTCAGTTGAGTAAGTAGCTGGGGGCATAATTGCTGGGTCATGTGTTAAGTCTATATTTTAGCTTTATTAGAAACTACTAAACTAGCTTTCAAAGTGACTTTACCATTTTGAATTCCTGAATTATAGTTCTTGTCACTCTGCATCCTCATCAGTACTTGGTTTTACCAGTTTTTAGAAGATTTTAGCCATTCTAATAGGTACGTAGTGACTTTTGTTGTATGGATTTGTTTCTTACTCAGTCTTAAGATTAAACACAGAGTACATCGAAATACAGATTTTAGGCATCACCAAATCATTGCCTATACTTTGTTTTTAAATCATACATAAAAAAACCAAATGTACATACACAACACATCTGTGACCAGTATTTACTTGATGCTGGCCATATAAAGTTAGTTTCAAGAAATTTCTCCCACTGCCAACTTCCCAATTCCTTCTCTCTCCAACAATTCCTCCAACTCAATGGGAACTCTGACCTATTGACCATATCCATGTTTTTTTCCTGCACCTCACATTCTGCATGTCATTTCTTTCCTTATCAAGCTCAGATTCCATGATCCGTCATTATAATCATTCTCTATTATTCTTCATTTCTTTGCCCTTCTCTACCTCCTTTTTTATTCCCCTGGCAAAATTCCCACTTCAGTTAAATTCTACTCTCCTACCAATTCCTATCTGTACCTGAGCAGCTGGATTTGAGTAGAGAAATCACAAACCACACTGACTGGTCTAACTTTACATGAGATCTTAATGCTAAGCAGCAATCCCATTACACCTCCTTCATAAATTTACCTTTCCTCTCCCTCCCACCTTCTCTCTCCTCAAATTTCCAACACCTTTTTTCCTATCTTGTTCTCGGCTGATAGCATTGCTTTTTACTTAAGAAAATAGAAGCAATTAAAAAATAACTTCTACATATTTCCACCACCAAATCCACAAATCAGACCATATCTCCACCAACACACATGCTGTCTTCCATCCTATGGGGATGAATGAACTCTCTGTGTCTTATCCAATGCCAAATCTTCCATTTGATCATTAGATTCCAACCACTCACTTATTTAAGGACTTATCTCCTGAAGTTTTCCTCTCTCTTATCCCTGTTATCAGTTTTTATCTATCATATCATTTCTCTCATCATTCATGCTGGAAAAGCTCCCATCTTAAAAAACAACAACCCTGTACCCACATTTCCTCTAACCACTGCCTGATCTTTGCTGCCCCTTACAACTATGCACATCTGAAAATTTGTCTATACTTAATCCGCCTTCCCCTTCTCTTAGGCTGACTCTAGTCCACCTAATCCCCGCTTGTCATATTCACCAAAAACATCCACTTTGACCAACCCAATAGTTGCTTCTCCATGCTCGTTTACTTGACCTCAATACCCTAGTCACTATTGAGTAATAAGCTTGATGAAGTAGATAGTTATTCCACTGCTTTGAAAAGTTGAATAGTTTCTTGAAATACTTGACTTCCACTAGTAAATCTGTGCTCAGAGATTCCTTCAGGTCACAAAAACCAAAAATTGTACTATATTATTTTACTCTAAGAAGAAGTTCAAATAATCTAAAATAAGAATCAAATATATGTTCCCAATTAAAAACAAACAAACTTTTTCTCCTGAAAAGTTAGGGTTTAAAAAATTTATCTTTTGCTAAAAACATAGTCTCATTGGTTCCCAAGGCTTCTGCTCAACTAGAAACTCCACAATGGATTTTTCAAAGGTTTGTTTTGAGGACCAGAAAACATAATCTTACTTATCAGCTCATCAATTCAACATATATCAATCTTTATAAAGTGGAAGGAGTTTTATCCAGTATTCTGTCTAGCTTCTGTAAGAGACACCATCAGAGAATTTGAGTAATACAGAAAACATACAAGATTGAAATATTTAATTATATTGCTATTTAAATTAAACTACAATTTCCATATTATTCAAATAATCTTTAACAGTTGTAAGTAATGACTGTGGATAACTTTTTATTATTGTTGTTTAGGTTAGGTTGTTATTTCTTAAATTTTTTCAATACTTGAATAAAATGGTCAGCTCCTGGAAAAGGGGTGCAAATAGCCATAAAGTGATTCTGTGTAACAAATGAGAAGAGAATTAAATTACCAAAAGTAAATCAATGTAAAATTTAGTTGTAATTGCAGTCATCAGAATTAACTTATGATGTTATAGAGATAATTAAATGTTATCAAGTGTTAAGCAATAACTTTTACATATTTCCATGTAATAATGTATATTATACATAAAGGGGTAAATTAGTTATTAAATGATTTGCAGACTCTAAAAATATAAATCTATGGAGTCCTCCAATTAAACAACTTATTTTATTTGAAAGAAATCTTTGTATCCTACAGAACTTTATCGTGCTCTTCTCTTTTTTTTTCTTATTCAAGATCAGCCATGCACATATATGAAAGCAAAGTTTGTGAAACAAATTTTCCAATGAAGATGTTTTTGTTTTCTTGACCCGATCAATCACTTTTAGTTTATTAGGGACTTAGAAAAGAGAAAGAGCACACAGGTAAAAGGAAGGGTAGCTCAGGTTTCCTGCCCCTCTGTTACTACCTGTATGGTCATTCTAAGGTATTATTTCTTCCTCTCTAATATCTGGATGATAATGTTGACCATTCAGATCTATTCCCCAGGCTATGATAGGAACCAAATGGAGTCATGCTGTTACAAGTACTTTGTAAATTGTAACAGTTCAAGTAAAGAATTACTATTATGATTAAGATATCAAACAACTTACTCAACAAATTTCCCCAAAGAGAAAATTCATTCAATTAGAAAGAGGTAAGTTTTGAATAGATGATTATTCAAATGACCTTGTAATCAAATGTTTTTTAATTTAAAAAAAGGAAACAAAAATTCAGTGTCTTGAGCTCTGTGTCACTGCTCTGCATTAGAATTAAAGACCATAATGTTGTATTGTGTGATAAGGTATTAGAAATGCACAGAGCACCTGGGTGGCTCAGTCAGTTAAGTGTCCAACTCTTGATTTTGGCTCAGGTCATGATCTCAGTGTGGTGAGATTGAGCCCCATGTCCAGCTCTGTACTGGGCATGGAGCCTGCTTAAGATTCTCTCTTTCCCTCTGTCCCTCCCTGCTCACACACACACTCTCTCGAAAGAAAGGAAGAAAGAAAGAAAGAAAGAAGGAAAGAAAGGAAGAAAGAAAGAAAAAGAAAGAAAGAAAGAAAGAGAAAGGAAGAAAGAAAAATGCACTTCAGAGGTTCTAAATTCTCTAGATGCCTCCTCCTATTATAGAACTTCGGTGTCTATTCCACCTGATATTAAATTCTTCAGGGATAGGGACCACATCTTATGTATAAGCATGTATTTAGAGCAGATAGATACTTTCAAGAGCTCAGTAAGAACTCAATAAGTAAATGTTCAATTTCCAAATGGAACAGAGTAGAAGGAAAGAGCTGTGAAACGTCAGGAGTTTCAAGGTCAAGACTCAGTTCTGTCAATTATTAAAGTACATGTTTTTGATAAGTAACTTCACCTCCCTGAATGCTCAGTTTTCTCATCTGTTAAATGAAGGAATTGGAATAGAGTCCCTCCAGAACCTTCCACTAAACTTTTATGCTCAGGGAGCCTGGGTGGCTCAGTTGGTTAAGCATTTGCCTTTGGCTCAGATCATGATCCCAGAGTCCTGGGATCGAGCCCCACATCAGGGTCCCTGCTCAGTGGAGAGCCTCCTTCTCCCTCTGCCCCTCATCCCGCTTGTGCTCTCACTCCCTCTCTCTCAGTCTTGCTCTCTCAAATAAATAAGTAAATCTTTTAAAAATTTTTTCATTCTCATTTATTTTCCCACCTATGTATCCTTACTTTATATTTGCCAAGCAACACACCAACCTTGCATGACATCACCTGTGACATTTAATCCAGCAAAGTTCCTAGCCCTGACATAAGCACACTTTTATCTAGAAATATAACTCTATGCTAATTGTTCTTCCTAGAATTTCAGAAACATGCAAGGTATTATTTTAGAAATGTGATCTGTGGTTTTTGCAAAGAAGCAACATTCAGGGAAAATTCAATTATTAGCACTTGAGATATAACAAAAGAGGTTTTGCCTTTTAATTCAATAATCATGTTCAAACCTTACCCTATTGGAATGATGCTATATTTCGTTGCTTGAGATGGTTTCTCCATTCATTAAAAATAACATTTGGCTTTGAAGTGAAACCAAGGATCTGAATAGCACCATATGCCAGAGTAGCAAATTCAGGGTAGCCATTTTTAATCACAGTTGCTTTCAGAACTTTCTGTTATGGAGGAGAGAAAAGAATTTTAAATTCCTGTTTTAATTATGACAATACACAGTGCAATGTGGTTTGGAGAATTGCCAATACTTTGAAATACTTCTTATTTTTAAAGTCCCATAGAAGATATTTTTCCTCATAAAAATGAACTGTTATGTCACTGCAAATACTGAATAAACTCTAAGTTTAATGTAATTATTGAATTTGTATCTGACATAGAAGTACTCTTCCCTTTCAATAAAATCTGCAAAAAAGTATTAACATTAGAAAATAAATGTCAAATTATCTTTTATTATTTTTTTAATTCAAATTCTGATCAACTAGGCTCCAAGTCCAGAAGGTCTTGACCTAAGCCTTATACCTGGAATCCTCTAAATGATCTAGAAATTACTGGGCAAAAAATCATTGAATAATCAATCACTGGCCTCACATTTTTTTCATGATACTCATTGGAAAATAAAAAATAACTAACCTGTTGAAGTAGGCCCCATCATCTTACCCACTTTTCCCTCACTTTCCATCTTTATTTTATATGGGAAAACAGGAAGGAAGCAGCTTTCTTTTAGACATGTTTTCAACACTTTAGTAAGGAAGGATATAGCATAACAACCTTTTAGACAACCTTCTCCCACATCTCTCTATTGTCCATATACACAAACACACAACCACAGGCGGACATATCCATCTTTCTCCTTGGCTTCCAATAAAATTCTTTTTTTTTTTATTATGTTATGTTAATCACCATACATTACATCATTAGTTTTTGATGTAGTGTTCCATGATTCATTGCGTATAACACCCAGTGCTCTAGTGCTCCAATATTCTTCTGATTTCAATCCCCTCCTCTAAAATTCAAAAACAATCTTTTTCAAATGTTAGAAACTTAATCAACGTCTCTTGAGGTAATTCATTAAAAAAAAGAAAATGGAAAACTGAAAAGAGATGCAGAAGAATGCTGGTTATTATGAGAATACAGGCATTGGCAGCTTTTATATCTTCTCTTAATTTCTACCATAGAAGCAACCAGCCATATTGTCTATATGTAGGATTAGAAGTGTATTTTCCTATTGACCTTCACATTCTCTTTTTCACATTCTCTTTTTCTACCTTTTCCTCTTCCTTATGACAATGATTCTCCTTCTTCCCTGTCTTTCTTTCAGATGAAAGAGAGGCAAGGAAAGAAAGATGAATGTGAAGTCAACTAATAAGGGATAGAAGAAATGTTCTTAGCAGTAACCTCACATGCATTATCATCTCTGTGGTATAGTGCCCATTTCCTTGGAAATCCATTTCTGATTTTTAAAATGTGGCTGCTTTGATAGGTCCTTTTAATAGGTACTTTCCTTAACATAGCCATAACTTCTATTGTTCCAAGGAAAACCTTTTCTATAGTTCGCTGATCTATGAGATTAGACTGAAGGAGAAAATGGGGATAATAAGAGATAAATGAATAAACAAAAACCACTGATATTATGCCTTAGCCAGCTAAGTGTTGACCTGTTTTCTCAATTCAGGCTATACCTTTTTCTCTACTATAAATCATTTTTCAAACTATGGTCCTCAGCAAAGAATCTCAGCAATTCTTCCTTCCTCCAGCCTAGCAGTTATGCCACCAAAGTCAAGTTCCCACAAATTTTCATTGAAGATGTGATTACTTAAGACTGGAATCTTCATTCCTTCCAAAGTGAGATTAATGAAAAATTTTTATTTTAGCATATGAATAAGATAAACACTCTCGTCTCAAGTAAACGTAGTGGGTTTTTTTTGTTTTGTTTTGTTTTGATGTTTTGTTTGGTTTGGTTTGGTAACAGAGTGGTTTTTGTTAGCACTTTCCTGGATATAATAGTCTCACCTGTGTTGCTCAGCCAAGAGGAGTGGCCAGATTTAAGGAAAATTTCAACTTCCTGGACAGTAATGTTGGGGGGAAACTGAATCTTGCCATGGTGTCCATTATTCATACTTACTTTGTTGGTCTAGGTCTCCAGTCTTTAATTTTAAGTAAAGTCATTGGAATCCAGAACATTTCAACTGTTGTACATGTTGGTCTGCTTATCCAGAGTTACCATCATCCCAGAAAAAGGAGCCAGATGTTTCTCCCTGTTCATCTAGAGCAATTATGAAGCCAAAGGATTCAGACGGCTGTAGAAAAAGAGTGAAAATTGTATTTTCAGAGTTAGAAGGACTTAACTCCAACCATCTCATAGAACTACCTAGAGAAGTGGTGAGTCCTCTCTTAAATATTTTTATCAAATGTCTACTTAGTTTACTCTTGAATACCTCCAATAACAGAAACTTAAAACATTCTTAAGCAAACTATTTCTGCTCTGAACTGCTCGATCTGGGGTGGAAAAAGTGATAGCAATAGCACAGACTTCTCAAATGCTTTTCACTGGAAAATAAAGTAAATGTTTTTATAATTAATAAAGTGATAAAATAATTATTATACCATGCTAATTGAAGGTGCACCCCTCAGTCTCTTTGGCTTGTCTGCAACAAAGAGAAAGTTAAAACAAAATTGTCAAAGTCATTGGATCTGGGAACCTGGGAACTGGTTTTAAAGTATGACCAATGGGATTCCAGGGAAATGAAGCTTGAATAGTAATTTATAGAGTATGCTCTGCTGGGAGTTTTATCTCAGGAACAAGTATGCTAGAATCCATGTGCCCCATTTTTGTGATTTCACAATGAAGACAGAACTCAAACATTTGATCTTAATCACTTAGTAAGAGAAAATTGCATAATAAAAGAATAAAGGACTACACAATGCAAGTGGAGAGGTTGACTTATGGTGAGAATTTCTTAAGAGAAATATTTTGGTTTCATATGACATACACTTATTTCATGAAACCGGAAATTTTTTCCTATTGAGATGAAAAGTTAAACATGAGACCCTCTCTTCTTTCTTGGCAATGAGCAATATACTAACTTGAAATCCAAATGGGTCTATTATTCAAGTTAATTCTTGGAAAATATGGATAGCATCTAGTTCAAAACTATGGATAGTATCTAGTTCAAAGGATCCTCAGGGACTTTTCCATATTTCAAAAATGTCTAGCCAAAACTTCCCTCTAATAATGATATGTATTTTTAGCTGATTTTACTTTCAATTAATGCTGGTTAGAAGTTCTGATTTGCCATTATGAATCTTTGATGTAAAATAGAAATATGGACTAATTATTACTGTTTAAAAATCTGCTTGTTGGGCGCCTGGGTGGCTCAGTTGGTTAAGCGACTGCCTACTGCTCAGGTCATGATCCTGGAGTCCAGGGATCGAGTTCCATATCAGGCTCCCTGCTGAGCAGGGAGTCTGCTTCTCCCTCTGACCCTCCCCCCTCTCATGTGCTCTCTCTCATTCTCTCTCAAATAAATAAATAAAATCTTTAATAAAAAATAAAAAAAATAAAAATCTGCTTGTTTACTAGACAAAATCTTTGATTACATGATATAAATGGAAAAAAAGTGACTAATTAAATATAACCTAAATGGATAAAAGCTTGAAGACCCTGACCATTCATATAAACCCTAGGAGAGAATTCATGAATCAAAAATCACTAGCTGTCTTAAAAATAATAATAGGAGGGGTGCCTGGGTGGTTCAGTCATTAAGCATCTGCCTTCAGCTCAGGTCATGATCCTGGGGTCCTGGGATTGAGCTCTGCTTGCCGGGAAGCCTGCTTCTTCCTCTCCCACTCCCCCTGCTTGTGTTCCCTCTCTCGCTATGTCTCGCTCTGTCAAATAAATAAATAAAAATTTTTTAAAAAAAATAATAATAATAGGAAGAGGGCACCTGGGTGGCTCAGTTGGTTAAACGACTGCTTTTGGCTCAGGTTATGATCCTGGAGTCCCTGGATCGAGTCCCTCATCGGGCTCCCTGCTCGGCAGGGAGCCTGCTTCTCCCTCTGACCCTCCCCCCTCTCATGTGCTCTCTCTCTCTCATTCTCTCTCACAATAAATAAATAAAATCTTTAAAAAAAAATAATAATAATAGGAAGATACCTAGGGCAGGAAAGCTTGGAACTGGATCAAATGCTCAAGCACCATATAATCTACTCATCTCTCTCATTCTCTTTTCTTCCCTTCCTTCTCTTTTTCTTTCCCTTCTCTCTCCCTTCTCTTTTCCTCCCACTCCCTGTCCCTCTCCCTCCTTCCCTCCTTCTCCCTCTCCCTCCCCTTCTCCCTCTTCCTGCGCATGCACACACTGACTCTCACATTCACATGTACAGACTCACACATAGACTAGTAATTGTGTCACTGATTGACCATGTCCCTGTCACTGGCTTCTCATTCACAACAGCCCTCCTCAGACACTCCCCAAGCAGGAATTTCAGCCAGTACAGGAAGGTGGAGTCCCCAGCTCAGTCTCCTGACAGGATGTGCCTATTACCTCAAAACTGTTCTGGCTAGAAACTGTGTTGGTAGAATATATCCTCTATGAATGAAAAGAGGACTTAACATCCAGAGGAGCAGGAACTTCAACAAACTTCTGCAAAGAAGGTGGTACTTGATCCTACTGGCATAGAACAAGCTAAAATTAAACACTCAAATTACATAACTGGTAACAATACATTTCAAGAGACAGAGGAAGTTGAAATCCAAACTTCTGTTTAAATTCAACAAAACATCCATGGAACTCACTAATAAGGATGACTTAAATGTCTAATTCAGTGTTTAAAAAAAGAAAAAGAAAAAACCTACATAAACTTCAGTATATAAAACGCATAAAAACGGCATTCATTAGTCTGTACTTATTTCAGAAGTGTGACTCTATAGCCATATTTACTTAAAAAACAAAGAAAAAGGATATAAGTTAATATGATGTTGGACTCCAAAATGTGAAAATTTGATATAATATCACTTTTGTGCATACATTTTTATTATTCTCTTTTTAAAAGCTTAATTTTATTAAAAAGGAAATTCAATGCTAATACTTACGGAAATTTATGAAGTACCTCTAGAGAACATAGTTTGAATTGTTTGAGACATTATAATAATCTGACTACAAGAATGGAGAATTTTTAATACCACTTCCCCTAGTCCCAAATAACTGATAATTTAAAAATAGATCACATTTCCTTTTTTCCAAATTAGGATTAGCCCTACGTTTATAGTCAAAACGTACTGCCATAAAGACTTCTTGAAGACTGGGCAAGATTAGCCACTGCTCATGAAAGCATACTAAAAATTTGGGAGAAGTGAACTCAGTTAAAATAACTGCTCTACCGTAGAAATATCCTATTGCTTTCCTCATATTCCACCACTGTCCCACATCATTGAGACTGCCTGGGAGACTAGGTATAGCTGGGTGGAAAAGATGAATTAGATCAATGATATCATATTTTGGGGGCACTGAACTATAATACATGGAAAGAGCCTGCCATTTATCACAGAAGTCCAAAAGATACATAAAAATATGTCTCTTGCTGGGGCCAGGGAGTCTATTACAAGCTGAGGCCCTTTGGAAGCCAGTTACTAGGAAAACAAAAAAAATCCCATGGAATGCTGAGCCCTGTTAACAGTACAACACTGGGCTGAAATTCCACAAACTTTTGCAATTGAATCTGAATTCCCCCCAAGAAATCCATTGTTATTACAATTGCTGTTCTTAGATTTCCATGAGATTTCCTTTATCAGTTCATATGTATCCCTTTAATAAACCCATACTTGAGCTAGCTTGAATGGGTTTCTGATTCTTGCAAGAAAAAGTACCTGATTCATGGATTATAATCTCTATTACATTCTACAATAAACAAAAATCACTCTGGAGTCATTTGCTTTTTAAGAATTTAAATGTTTGCATAAAATTAATGTCTACTATGCTCCTAAAAATAAACATTCATCCCATCCCTCATCTTCAATATTTGTCCATCTACATATGGTTCAATTCTTCTATTCTGAGAAGAGCAAACAATTCTAAACAAAGAGTCTCACAAAGAACCCAGCTACAGTTATAAACTCCAAGGCTCTAGAAGTCATATAAAAATGGTGAAAAAGATACCATATAAATCTGAGTTCATGGATTTATATTTTTTCCATAAAATGTCCAAAACACCGTATAAAAGTTGAACAAGGATGCTTCAGGAAAGTACACCCACAGATCTTGCTCCCTTTGGAAAAAAGAAAACATTTGACTTTTCAAAACATCTTGTTTCATGTGCACTTGAAAAGACTGTGTATTCTGTTGTTTTTGGATGAAACATTTTGTATGTAACTGTTAATGTCCACCTGATCCCATACATCATTCAAAACATTGTTTCTTTTTTGATTCTCTGTCTGGATGATCTATCCACTGATGTAGCAGATGTAAATATAAAAGTCCCCCACTGTTATTGTATTACCAATTTCTCTTTATATTTATTAATATTTTGCTTTATCTATTTAGGTGCTCCGGTGGTGGGTACGTAGAAATTTACAATTGTTATATCCTCTCGCTGGATTGATCACTTTATCGTTATGTAATGCCCTTCATTATCTCTTATTACAGACTTTGTTTTAAAGTCTATTTTGTCTGATATAAGTATTGCTACCTCAGCGTTTGTTTTGCTTCCATTTACATGGTGAATGTTTTCCCATCCCTTCACTTTCAATCTGTGTGCATCTTTAGGTCTGAGGTGAGTTTCTTGCAGGCAGCATATAGATGAGTCTTGATTTTTTTTATCCATTCCGCCACCCTATGTCTTCTGATTGGAGCATTTAGGCTACTCACCTTTAAAGTAATTATTGATAGGTATGTAGTTGTTGCCATTTTTTAGTTTGTTTTCTGATTGTTCTTGTAGTTCTTCTCTGTTCTTTTCTTCCTCTCTTGCACTCTTTCTTTGTGGTTGATGAGTTTGTAGTGTTATGGCTGGCGTTCTTTGTCTTTATTTTTTGTGTATCATAGTTTTGGGGTTTGTGGTTACTCCGAGGCTCATATAGAACATCCTAAGTAAATAGCAGTCTATATTAATTTGATGGTCATTTAAGTTCAAACACATTTTAAAAGAACATAGAAAAAGAAAAAAAAAAAAACGGGTACCTGGGTGGCTCAGTCGGTTAAGTGGCTGCCTTCGGCTCAGGTCATGGTCCCAGGGTCCTGGGATCAAGCCCCACATCGGGCTCCCTGCTCAGCGGAGAGCCTGCTTTCCCTCTCCCTCTGCAGCTCCCCCTGCTTATGCTTGCTCTCTCTCTATCTGTGCCAAATAAATAAATAAAATCTTTAAAAAAAAGTTTTTTCCCTTTCTCTTCCTTTTTACTCCCTTTTCCATGTGTTATGTATATGTTGTCATATTTTACATCTTTTTATTCATAATTTTCTTATGTCTAATTATGGCTACTTCTTTTCTACTTAAAAAAGTCCCTTTAACATGTCTTATAAAGCTGTTGTAGTGGTGATAAACTCCTTTATCTTTTGTGTGTCTGGGAAACCTGTTATCTTTCCTTCAAACCTGAATGATAACCTTGTGGGGTAGAGCGGTTCTTGGTTATGTAAGGTTTATTCCCTTTCAGCACTTTGAATATATCATGCCACTCCCTCCTGGCCTGCTAAAGAATCAGTTGGTAGTCTTATAGGTTTTCCCTTGTAGGTAATTTTTTGTTTATCTTGCTGATTTTAAGATTTGGTTGAATTAAAATATTCCAGTAAAAATACATTCAGCTCTCTGGATACTGAATCCCATATTATTTAGCATTAAAAACAGGTGTTAGTCAACTTATATATGGTTATACAATAGAGCTAGAGAATCTTCATGAAACATTGATGATCTATCAGAAAATATATTTCATGCCTAGATTATGGAATTTTAATGTATATTGTCCATTATGTTTTCTAAAAAGCCTAGTTGGTTTTGCCATATATCAAAATATGAAGGTCCCACTACAATGTAGATATGTACTCTATCACCAACCTTGCAATTACTTTGTGACATTTTAGCTCAATGACAATTGTCATAGTTATGAAAAATGTAAAATATGACACTTTTTTATTTAAGAACATTTTTCAGTTCTTACTAAGTATAGGTCACTTGTACTTGTGTGTGTGTATATATATTTACATTTAAGGTAGACCTGTGGTGAGGTCAAGAACCAGACAGAAATACGGAAAATAGTTATTTTGAAGAATCCCATAAAGGCCCAACTTCAGTTTTTGTGTAGCTGTGATAAGTTTATCAAAACTAGAGAAATTCAACATAATAAATAGGCAGCCTTAAGAGTATTTTTTTCTACCTCTGGGCATCCTAATATTTGGTCCTGAAAATTTGTACAGATTTATTGGCAAGTCATCCTCATGACATCCATCCTGCCAACTCTCCTGCATATGTGGCTTTAAAGTATGGATAAGACAGCTATCTAGAGGTGAAGGAAAAAATGGATTCAAATCAGGAATTTTTTAAAAGATTTTATTTATTTGACAGACAGAGACACAGCGAGAGAGGGAACATAAGCAGGGGGAGTGGGAGAGGGAGAAGCAGGCTTCCTGACGAGCAGGGAGCCTGATGCGGGCTCGACGCGGGGCTCGATCCCAGGACCCTGGGACCATGACTCGAGCCAAAGGCAGACACTTAACAACTGAGCCACCCCAGCGCCCCAAATCAAATCAGGATTTTTTTTTTAAAAAGGCTAATGAAGTAACCAATGTTCTTAGAAAAGGCTTCCTTGTCATTACATTAGCATAGTTGAAAAAGGGATTTTACTCTTTGTAATGAGGCATATATTTGGGGGGGATCAATATCTAAACTTCTGCAAATTATACTGAGACCTATTTCAGAATCTCTGAATAGCAGGAACATATATTTCAGGTTTGTTCAGATTTACTTAACATGAGCTATATTCTATATGAGGTAAAATAAACACATAAATATATTATTTTCAAATATAAGAATGAAAACGATGTACAAAAAATAGGAGAATATGGCAAACTTGCATGGTTGTATCAGATGCACCAACGTAAACTGCCGTAAATAACTATATTGTACTCATGTAAAATTCTAGCACTTACTTTCTCAAGAAGCAGAGCAATCATGCAAGTGGGCCCCCAAAAGAATGCTCTGTCAATCTCATGAGCCTGAGGATCTGATGTAAATCTTCAGTTAGACTAAAGTCTTACTCAGTTACCTCAGGTTTATGGTGATCAACACCAAGAAGATAAAAAAAGATAAAAAACAGTAAGAGGCTTAGGGTATAAACAGTTCTTTAGGAATGAAAATCCAATCATCCAGCGAGACAAGAGGGATCAGTTCTCTTCCCTGACCAAGAGATAAATGGGCATTAAATCTAAAGTCAAAGTTGTGCCAAGTAATCACATCGTCTACATTTTTGTTGTTGTTCCTTTTTGCATCCTAAACAGACTTCAAGGATCTACCATCAATCCTACCTCCTTCACAAAGCTGTGCCTATTTATCTCACATGCACCTTGCCTTTCTTTGAATGTTTCCCTCACTTTCTAGCCTGTGCCACACAAACAGGACAGAAATATGCAATGTTCTATGCTATACTCAATTTCTTTCAAATATTAGTTGTTATCTTCTCAGTTCTCTGGGGGCAGGGACCATGTTTCGTCCTTTATCTATATTCCACACTATTTACACAGCAAGACGCAGACTTTGCTTTTTGTTAATTGGTTGAAAGTGTTTCCTTAACTAAATTCTTCAAATTTGTAAAATATTTCCAATCACAGTTAGTGGGGGAAAAACTGATTTGCCTATTTCGTTATCCCCCAAATAATTCCCTTAGCAGAGAAGCCAGGCTTCTAGGATCTCTGTGGTAGAAAATCTAAGACTAGAACAATTATTAAATGCTACTTACTCATGCATCAATCCTGGGACCACTGTATTTCCACTCACAAGAGAATGGTAGAAGAGGTTGTGTAAGTAAGGCAGCAATAAGTATTTTTAATGCAGAGCAGGAAATTATAGCAAACTTTTCCAACACCCCACAGTCTTGTTTCTGTAAAAGAGAAACATTGCAATAGACATTATTAGTTGAAGTGAGAATTATTTAGTGGTTTCTTTTTTCAGGGAGAGGGCAGTTTAGAGAGAAGCAGACCATTTATAAATATTATTTCTGTCTACTTGAAAGTCTTTCTTAAGTCGTAAGTTATTGCAGGATTTTCTCCTAAATATAGTCTATAAAGTTTACATACTGTAGTAGGTAGTATAGTTTGCATGCCCATCTAACAGCAAAGTTTCAAATCATTTCTAGACAAAAGATCATTACTATGCCTTCTCCTTGAGAGAGGATGGCTTCACAGCCATTTGACTAAGGAATGATTTTGCCTTCAGCCTAAGAATCGTAGATCGTACTATATCTGCCTGCCATCAAAACAAAAACTTGAAATTAGGTAGATTACGGAACTACTAAGGAAGGATAACTCCGAATACCATAGGTTTGTCTGCTACAACCTTGTATGATAAAGGCAAAATTTGTTTACAGGTTATTTTAATTGATGCAATGCACTCCCTCTTTTAGAAATCATAAACAATGCATTTTCAAGAACAACTTAGAAAAACTATCTCTACAACATTTATTTCTTGTTACTCTCTCACAGTTCTTGATAAAGTCAATAATGTGTGCATTTTTTAAAAACCCAATCACATATTTCAACATCTATGTTGAAGAGCAGTTTGATTTTTGATGCACATTTTTATGATTTTATATATATATATACATATAGAATATATATATATGTTCTAACCCCAGTTTCTTATTATAGGTTAATATTGAATATAGCAGTTATTTTATTTTATTTTATTTTATTTTTAGATTTTATTTATTTATTTGCTAGAGAGAGCATAGGCGAGAGAGAGTGAGCGAGAGTACAAGCAGGGGGAGCTGCACGCAGAGGGAGAAGCAGGTTCCGTGCTGAGCAAGGAGCCCGATGTGGGACTCGATCCCAGGACCCTGCGATCATGATCTGAGCTGAAGGCAGCCGCTTAACCGACTGAGCCACCCAGGCGTCCCTAATATAGCAGTTATTTTAGATTAACTTTCACTCATCTTATTTCCAATTGCATTATGGTTTCTGAAGAAGAGATAAAATGCCCCAAGCTGCACCCTATGCAGACAAAGTTCATAAGTTATCTTTTTATTAAAACTGCATATATCAACTCCCATCTGGGGACAGATTTTCTTGACTTTAAAATATATCACTTATTAATTTTGCTGTACAACACATACTAAAATATTTCAGATTGTATTATATGTAATGACAAGCATGTTTAAGACCACAAAGATATCATTTTCATGCTGTGGAATCTAAAGTATAAATGTGCCCTTTAAGAAGAGCATACGGAATAAATAGTGACCAGTTCCTCTTGTCCAGTTTTTATTAAGAAAACCATGGGATCAATCATGGTATAAGCAAGTAGTCTTTTGGGTAATCCACTGTAAATTAAAAAAAAAAAACAAAAATTTTAATGTAGTACTATAAGTTTCCTGTCTCAGTATGAGAAGTTAAACGTACAGAGTATTCACAATACATTTAGCTAATCCAAGAGACTTAGTGGCTGAACCATTCAGGCTAGGACAGAAGGCCCCAGGATTACTACATATGACTATGTTCTCCTCTTGATCATAAATTTAGATAGTTTGCTTCCTGACATCTAATGAAGGCCTCTGTTGGTCTCCAAATTGTTTTATTCTAGAGCTCCTCTTGTTCTCTCAGAAATAAATCTTTAACCCCAAAGCTTCAATTAGCAGCAAAGTTTGTAGGGTAAAAAGTAATGAAGAAGTAAAGCATGGAGTCATAAAACATGTCAATTGTAATAAACATGTCAGTTCCCCAAACCATGAAAGTTGTAATCTACATTCTATTAAATCTATAAAATCTTTGTAGAGAAAGATCTCTCTCTTCCTCTGAGGCTACTTATAAGTTTTGCCTCTGTCAGTTCTGGGTCAGAGAAAACTTGACATTATAATTCTTTTCCAATATTTATTTAGCAATTCTTCTTTGAATGTACCTAATCTATCATTTGAACAACAGCAAATGGAATTCTCACTAAATTTGAGAGTTTACAACAATTTAATTTGCAGCTTCCCCAAATAAGGCAAATATTGCTTTATATTTTTTCTTGTAAAAAGTCAACTACACTTCAATAATAAATTTTTTTAAAAAGTCATTGGGATGTAGTGAATCCACTACAATAAATTTATGAACACAGCAACAAATTCTTTAATAGCTAAATTTTTTTCTTTATCACCTAGGCTCAGATAAGGGGAAATATTTTGCCAGCTTAATTTCACTTCCTCTCTTCATAGAAAATGAAGACACCTACATCGAGGGAACATTCTATATACCCCCTTCCAAATTATCTCTCTATTATTTTATCCCCATTATCTATAGAGCTCATAATAATAGGTTTGTAGAAGAGGGGCACCTGGGTGGCTCAGTCAGTTGAGCATCTGCCTCTTGGTTTCAGTTCAGGTTATGGTCTTGCTCAGGTCATGGTTTCAGGGTTGTGAGATGAAGCCCAGTATGGGGCTCTGCACTCAGTATCTGCTTGAGATTCTCTCCCTCTCCTCCTTCCCCTCCCCCTTTTCTCGTGCATTCTCTTTGTAAAACAATAAATAAATCTTAAAGACGTAGGTTTGTAGGAGAGCTGTGGATGAGGTAAAAGTAGAGGTGAATGACAGAGAGAATAAACTTTCCAGTTTAACCATGACCAGTGCTTTAGTGACATAAAACAAGCAGAAAAAAATAATAACAAATGTGGTTCTTTTGAAATCTGCATAGGTCAAGAGCAATTCTATAGTGGCTAAATGAGTGTATTATTTATAATGTCCTGAAAACAACTTGAGTGCATTTTATCTTCATAGAAGTACGTTTGCACTGCCAGATAACATTGATTAATCTATAGGGCATAATGTAATTAATTGTTTAATATTAAAATTTGCAGAATTCCAAAGAGAGAAAATTCTAGCATTCTAATGATTGACACATGCATCTCTCTCCAACATGGAAAATTATTACCCAACCAATGCCCAGTGTATTTCCCACTCCCAACAAATGTTGAATGACTTAAATGTTTGCTTTTTTGTAGTCTTCTGAGGAGCGCTGGGAAACTTTCTTCAGTATTACTCTAGATAGATCCCTTTTTTTTTTTTCAAAAAACCCACACAATCTTAAAATATATGAACAATTCTCAATTTCATAGAGTTCAAATATTTTATCAAAGGTGTACCTCTGCGTGAACAGAAAAATGGAGGAAATGATGAGAAAAAAAAAGAAATTACCATATATAAACTATTATACATATTTCATGAAAAGCTAATTTAATACACAATTTTTCTACTCTAAACTCTTCTTATGAATTATACTATATCATAAATAGTGCAGAGTTTCTCAACCTTGGCTGTATATTAGAAACTTCTGGGAGCTTTAAAAGAAAGAAAGAAAGAGAAAGCAATGCCAAGGCACCATCCTTGATCAATTAAACCAGACTATCTAGGAAGGTTCCCATTCCTAGATATCAGCATTTTAAAAAATCCTCTGTGATTCTAGCATGCAGCCATGGTGGTTTTCATACTAACATTGAAAATGTCAGTAATTTTCTTTTGATAATTGATTATATTTCCTTAGTAAAGTCTTGCGTGTATATGAAAAAAATATGTATTAGATTTTTAGCAGCATTATTGTAAAATTTTGCCTCGGTTATTCTTTTGTTTGAATTTAACTCATATTTTTAACCAGTTTTTAATCAAACCTTTAAATCAAAAATCAACTGAAATAGGCATTGCAATAGAACAGATAGAGTTTAAACTTCATTCAACTCTTCCATTTAAATACGTAAAACTTTGAGCATGTTACTTAACTACTATAAAATAGAACAAATAATGCTCAACTTCAAAGGGGTGTTACAATGTTTAAATGAAAAAAAAATTTATATATCTAGGAAAGCTTTTACCTTTCACAACAGCTAACATATGACCAGTGCTTCGTAAAGGCTCATTTCCTTCCTGTCCTTGCCAACTGAGCTTAGCAGTTACAGCCCCAGATCAGCTTCAGCCTGCTTAGCTTGAATCTCAGCTTTAGCCATTATTTACCTAGAACTTCAGGATGAGTCATGTTGTCCTCGAGGGTAAAATAATAAGTTAAAAAAGTTAAATTGTCATATTAAATTGAAAGATAAAAGCTCTAATAATAAATTCAGTAAACTGTCTTTATTCCTTGTCTAGGTGAATCTTGCTAATGCTTCCACTTAAAACTATTTTTTTATGCCTTCTGGGAAGTAATTTTCATTGTTTGAATTTCATTAAGCTCAGAATTTGGAAGTCATGTTCACTTTGTACCTGAGACATGAAAAGTGTTCAGAAATACAATTTTCAGCACTGAAAAGGAATATACGTCTAAATTTACTTCTTCTCTTCCTCCTTCTCCTCCTCCTTCATCTTCTTCTTGCCTAAATTCCTTTATGAGTTAAACACAATTAGCAATTTCTTGGGCAACCTAGGTGTGAGTGGTATGTTCTAAAATCTAAAGAAATGATTCCTTCCTTTTCAATAGGAATTTGAAATGGCTTGTTAAAATAGGATAAATAAACCTGAAACAATTGTAAGCCACTTAACTTCTACTTTATACCAGTAATATATGATTCTATTTTTTTATGTTATTTAAAAGTAACCTCTTGGGGCGCCTGGGTGGTAAAGTGTCTGCCTTCGGCTCAGGCCATGATCCCAGGGTCCTGGGATCGATCGGAGGAGTCCCACGCTGGGCTCCCTGCTCAGCGGGAAGACTGCTTCTCCCTCTTCCTCTGCGCCCCCCCCCCCCAACTCGTGCTTGCTCTCTCTCTCTCTACTGCTCTCTCTCTCAAATAAATAAATAAAATCTTTTAAAAAATAAAAGTAACCTGGGCGCCTGGGTGGCTCAGTTGGTTAAGCGACTGCCTTCGGCTCAGGTCATGATCCTGGAGTCCCTGGATCGAGTCCCGCATCGGACTCCCTGCTCGGCAGGGAGCCTGCTTCTCCCTCTGACCCTCCCCCCTCTCATGTGCTCTCTCTCTCTCATTCTCTCTGTCTCAAATAAATAAATAAAATCTTTAAAAAAAAAAAAGTAACCTATTTTTTGCTTAAGAGTATTTAATTAGCCATGTTTTTAAAATACATATTCAGAATATTGCCTATTAAGACTACTATAGGTTTATTCATTTCTTTTCGGTCAAATCAAGACCTAAGAATTTTTCAGCAGTAGGTAAGAAAGAGCCTGGTTAAATGACCTTTATGTTCATCTTTAGCTCTGTTATTCTCTACTAGTTTCACTAAATTTCATTAAGTTCCCTGAACTCATAACTCTAGAAAAATGGCTCTATCTCAAGGCATAAAAACAGAATATATTTGTACATGACTAAAATAATCACTATCTTGATCTTCACATCTTAAACCAGTATTTTTGAGAGTTTACTTTATAAAGCACACGGAGTAACTCTATGAGAGTCATATAAATTTTGCCCATATTTATGGCAAATTGTTAAAGTACTACAATAAACCAGAATAGAAATGAAAACCTGTTTTAGACAGACAAGGATGCAGTAAATGGAAATGGTGTTCTATACCTGAATCCATAAATCTAATTCTGACGCATAAATCTAGTGCAGGCAAAGAAAATCTCCCAATAGACACCCACAGAAAAAAGACAGAAAAGGTGTAACACAGCAAGAGGAACAGCATGAATCAGGTGGTCACTGAGAGGTTGCTTCAAGATCCGGGATTAACTCCAGGAGAGAAAAGGTTTGTCTGTCAAGCTTGCAGCATATTGCACTTAGTGTAAGGGCATGTGCAAATCCTGATTTATGCTTCTAATGGTGGGGGTTTTCCCATTCATATTTAACCAGGCTTAAAGGTGGCTCTATTAAGATCAAGGTAAGATACATACACCCCACAGTAGAGTATATTAACAATTACTTCCTACATGATAAAATTGTCCCAAAATTGTTTACCCTAGCATTTACCTGAAATCAAGATTTTAGTTTTGCCTGCCTTCAATAAGTTTTTATGCCTCTACTAAGGCCCTTCTGCTCTGCTTTTGTGCTGTTCCAACAGGTGATCAAAAATACTTGTAAAATCAATGAGAACATTTAATAAAATAATAAATCAGTAAGATAAAAGCTTAAAAGAGGAAGTTTATTAGTCCTTGAAAAAATTAAGAAACAATATAATAAAATGTAACATCTGCTTTTAAACAGATTTTTTTTCCTATTTTAAAGGTATTCTAATAATTTATGGATATTAAAACAACACATTTCAAAAATAGTATCAAAAATGTAAAGAACGTAAAAATGACATTAACCAAATAAGTCTAAAGCTTCATAAAGACATTATAAAATTTTATGACAAATAATTTTAAAAGACAAAGTGTTAAAAATATCATAATCAATAAGCCTGTACATATTATAAAGATGTCAATTATTTCCAAACTGCTATATCTATTTAATGCTCAGCCATAGCAAAAAATACTCTTGAAGAAAGCCAAGGTGGGAAAGACTATTTCCCACATTATTCCAGGCTCATTATAAATCAATAGAAATTAAGACCATGTCAAATTGGTGAAGAGGGAAAAATTAACTAATGGAACAGAAAAAGCAGTCTAGCAACAGTGTATGGTATATTCAGATATCTATCGTTAAGAAAAAATAAGTATTGCAGATCAGTGGGGGAGAGAATTAGTTTGGGGACAATTTCTTCTCCATATAGAAAAAAAAAAATGAAGTTACACTGTTACCTTATACTGTTCAAAATCAACTCCTAGTAGATTAATGATGAAAATGTGAAAGGGCAAAACTATATAAATTTTTTAAAACAGTGTGTGTTTATGATTTCATGTTCAAAAGTATTTCTTTAGTTATAAATCGATAAAGAAAATTATTGATAAGTTTGACAATAGTTTAGTTAGGAACTTGTGTTCAGTAAAAGATACTAAAAAGACAGTGAAAAGATAGGTCAGAAATTTGTAGATCTATTTGTAACACATATAACTGAAAAATCAGTACTATAAAGCTAATGGCCCAAGAGAAAAATGGGAAAAAAACATTGAACAGATCAATACACCCTGAAAAGCCAATGAAGAGGAAAAATGCTTCATCTTGTTTTTAATCAGAGATACACAAATAAAATACATAATGAACTGATAATTCACTCACCAGATTGACAAAAATTAAGATGACCGAGGAACTGGTTGTATTTTCTTGTAAAGCGCTGGCCAATTCAGTAAAATGCCACTCTGTATTGGCTTTCCTTCTTTCCCTGCCTCATTTGTTTCTCCTTACCCTTCTTGCCTTGAGATTGCTTTCCCCTCCCCACCCCCAAACAACACCTTCACCAGGTAAGTTTTGCCTCGGGTTCTTTTTTCTAGGGAATCTCGGCTAGAACATCCTTTGCCACTTTTGAAGATAATGACATAAGACCGAATTCCCTTTCCTTTGCTGTTTGCTAGGGACAAAATATTGGTTTTTACCATCTTTCCCCCATCTTACGAATTTACCAAGGAAGGGACATTCTGGGGGTGGCTTCATTTTGCCCTCATCACCTGGAAGTCTCTGAGTGTATTTGACTTTATGTTTATGTGTTGTCATCTTCACCAGACTATGAACTTAGGACGGCTGTGTTTTAGGTTTATACGCCCAGGCCCTTGGGCAGGTAGAGCAGATGGTGGGCATCTGGCATCTGGTCCTGTGCACAACAGAAAGTAAAAGATCTTCCATCAAGAGAAGAAAGGATTCTCACAGCGAGCACAACTAGGAAATTATCTTCCGTTTCTACAAATAAGTGAACAAGACGAAATAGGCTTTAAAGTAAAGAAAGTTTAGGTTAGATATAAAGAAAAAGTTCAGGCCAAATAATGACTTTCTTCCTGAACATTTTTAAAAACAGAAAAGACTTTACAATTATATTAACAATTTTGAGCATTGGCATAGCTAAGTAGGGGAAATACTAGGTACCACTAACATTCTCTACCTGCTGTAAGCCTTTGCCTTGGCACATACACAGAAGGGGTAAGTCTTACTTGATGGCAGAAATCTGAGCTTTTGGAAAGGAAAGATCAGAACAGGAAGGGATTCTTCCCTCCGAATTAACTCAGTGTTGAAACAAATAGAGTGAAAGTTGAGTTTTCGTAGAGAGGAAATGAAATTAACCTTTGTTTTCTAGAAGGTATTCATAGGAAGTATTAGCTCAGCCTCTTCCATTTTTCCATTTTTTAAAACAGCTTTATTGAGGTGCAGTTGATATACCCAAATCCACACATATTTAATGCATGCAATTTGGTGACTTTGGATGTATGCATATACCCCTGAAATCATCACCACAATCACACATATCCATCACTGCCAAAAGTTCCACATGTCCTTTTTTTAAATTTTTGTGGTAAGAACACTTAACATGAGATTTATCCTCTCGAAAAAATTTTAAGTTCACAATACAATATTAACTATAGGCAATATGTTGCACAAGAGATCTCCAGAACTTATTCATCTTGTATAACTGAAACTTTATCCATTTCTTTCAGAGGTGAAAGAGATGTAAATAATCAATAGTACCTTACACCCTGTAGGGACCCCCCAAATATATCTTTGTGTCATATCATACCAACTGACAAAACAATACTCATCTTTGAAGTATATTTGGATCACATAGCTAAAGTAAGATCAATTTAAAAAAAATTGCTGCATGAAGTCTAAAATTTGAAAAGAGAATAACTCAGAATAGTTATTAAAAGATATACTCTCTAAAGATAGACTCTTCGAAGTGCTTGTAAAATGGAGAGTTTTTCTTTAAAGTAGCAACTTTTATCATTTTATTTAAGTTTGGAAACAATTTGCCTTCAATTGAAAATTTATTTTTCCCCAGGCCTTGGGTTGTATGGAATATTAACTTGACAACAGTTACTGTAAAGGGAAGTATGAAAAGGATTTGCCTTTTTGTCCTGCGCAATAACCTTCTGCATTATTTGAGAAAAATGACAATAAATTTGAGAGGTTTTCCAACTGACAAGAGATTACAGAAGTGAGCAAGACCGACATGGGTGTGTGTACCTGTCTGCCTGCTTGCACCAAATTCTGTCAAACGCCAAAGATGAAAGCTCAGTTTCTATGGCCAGCTTCAAGCCTAAACTCTTCCTGCTATGTGACAGTCCTGCACACACTGGACCTCCAGGTAGAAATGTTCTGATGCGTGCCTTTTCACTATGAAGAAGCATAGAGTGGTAGTAAAGTAGCCCAGAGGGGCAAACAAATAGACCTGGGCTCAAATAATGGCATGGCTACTTACTTACCCCATGACCTTGAGTAAGGTCCTTCACTATGCTGAGTCTCAGTTTCTTCATTTGGAGGATGGGAATAATATATTTTTTAATAAACCTTATGAAAGAAAGCTTTCTCCTTATTTAATTGTCCAAAGGTCGTTAACTACACCTTAGAACACTGTGTGACACCACGGAGATGTTTAACAGATTTTTTAATTAACAGTAATTCTCATTTCATTGGTACGTTGTGAGAATTAAAAGAAATAATTAATATAAATAATGTCTTTTAATATTTTTCTTAATTAACATTTTAATTATTGTATTAATGATAAATATTATTACTAATATTTATGAGAAATATTTATAATAATAAATATAAAAATTACTACTAATTGTTATTGTTTCATATAAAATTAGAATATTTCCTATTTTACATGTTCTCCTCGTACAGTTTAGACATTTTAAGTCTAGTCTCAACTTCCTACTAGGACTATGTGTCTATTTGTTTAACTGACTATTATAGAATCTAATGTCAGGTATTTGTTGCAACTTGGGGTGAAGCTGCTGTGTACATCTAGCTGAAGAACTAATGAGATCAGCCTGAAAGACCGAGATTGGTAATATCAAGTAAAGTGCAGCATGGGGGAACCACTAATCAAGTTATCATGTTTTATATTAGCAATATTTTTCTCCCTATTGTTTCAAGATGGCGCCATTTATTTCAACAGATGTTTTAAAAGCTTTCTGAAAAGCAGTAGTTCGCAGGAGACAAATTTACTTCCGGGATTTGCCTCCAGAAATGAAAGGAAATTATGTGAAGGGGCAAGAAAAAAAGGTATTTGCATATTAGGAGGTATTAATTTTTAAAATGCTAGGAAGGGACAGAGCCTTGGTGTTCTACTTTCGGTCCTCCCTCTAACAGTGCCCTAGAGAAGAGAAAGATGTTTGAAGGGACGTGGGCATGGGAAGCACCTCAGGAGGCTATCCGGATCTGTAGAATCCAACGTTCTCAAGTTCTGCCAAGACCTCCCAGGTACACGCAGAGCAACAGCAGAAGGAGCAGACCTCGCGCGGACACCAGGCTTGGACAACTGGGCTTGTATCTTAGCAACTGCCAAAGACAAAAAGATCTTCCTCAAAAAGTTTTTCTCTGCCTAAGACCACTAGGATCTTTCCATAACACTGAAAGTAGAGAGGAGAGTAGTCCAGTAATGACTGAGAAAGATTTTTTTCCTACCGGGGCAGGTTAAGATGGAGGCTGAGAAACATCTGATTTGTTTTAAAGGCAATAAGGTAATGTAATCTTTCCTGTATATCCATGATTTAAATTAGGATGGAATCTTATGAAACCCAGAGAATCTGACAAGTACAAAAGTTATCAGGCTTGGTAGGAAAAGACAGAGGAGGGGTTTTATAAAAATGATCAAGCCCAAGAAGTGTGATAATATGATTGAGAAAAGATTTGTGTACAATTGAGTACCAAGATAGGGAGAAAGTCAACTGAATCTAATATTAGCAAAAGAAGGCTAGACAGTAAAAAAGCTTGGGCTCATGAAGTGGTAGAACAATGGTTCCCCAAAATTGTCCTTATCCTAATCCTCTAGTATACTTTGGAATATGTTGTCTTACATTTCAAAAGGGACTTTGCAGATGTAATTAAGGTTAAGGAGCTTGAGATGGGAATATTGGCCTGGATTATCTAGGTGGATCCAATCTAATGACATGACTCCTTAAATCTGTGTTCAGAAAGATTCCAAAACGGAAGGAGGGTCAGAGAAAAATGCAACACTGCTGGCCTTGAAGATGGAGGAAAGGGACCCTGAGCCAAGGAATATGAAGAAGCAAGCACCTAGAAGCTGGAAGGTAGAGACACTCCCTTAGAGCTTCTAGAAAGGAACATATCTCTGCCAACACCTTGATTTTAACCCAGTGAGCCCCATATCAGATTTCTAACCTACAGAGCTGTAAGTTAATAAAGTCGCATTGTTTTTTGGCCACTAAATTTGTGGTGATTCCTTATGCCAGCAATAGAAAACTAATCCACATGGCTAGAGTTCTAAGTATTCCTGCTAAAGGGATGGTATCAATTATTGGGCAATTGAGAGGTGACTTATGATTGCCATCTCTCTGAGTTGGGGGGGCACTCATCTCAAATAAAAAGAAATATCTTCACATTTAGTACAACTTCTTTCAAAATCGTTAGCTAAACACACAAATATGTACTATTTCCTCTGGTACATAATCCTATTGCCTTATATTTTACTATTTTTTAGTATATGTCCAGTCCCTCCTACTGTTGCACTTTTTTTGAAGTTGA
The DNA here is from genome assembly GCF_002201575.2 of Neomonachus schauinslandi. Classification (NCBI taxonomy): domain Eukaryota; kingdom Metazoa; phylum Chordata; class Mammalia; order Carnivora; family Phocidae; genus Neomonachus; species Neomonachus schauinslandi. Next base: position 72,888,730 of record NC_058407.1, on the reverse strand, counting down.
GATTCAGCTACTCTTCAAAATAACTCCCCACTCCCGGACTCTATCGCCGTGTGAGACACCTGGAATACATGCATCAGTGTATGGTTTCGATTATACAGGGACTAACTCATATTCTCTGTAATCTTAACCACACTATTAGCATCCTACTAAAACACATGGTCCTAAAATATGAAGGTCTTTCTTATCATACAGTCTTAGTTCCCCCAAAGTAGTATGGGTATAAAAACCTACAACGTGGGAGAGACTGTTAAAAGACTAGGGTGAAAAGAATGGGTTACACAGTGAAAGTCATGCAGCCCTGAGGCACAATTGCAACACCTGGTCAAACACTTGTCTTTCAACAGACCCTCTCTGACTTTTGCCGTGGAAGGGGTGAACAGGAATGTGTGGCTGCAGGGAATATGCCTCCAACAGTAGTGCTGCTAGGACAGCATGAGGCATGGGGAGGTTCCTAAAATTGGAACAAGAGGGTTGGCTTTCCAAAATCCTCATCTGCATCCATTAGGCATCACAAAGGCTGAACGCAAAACAAGTCTGCTCAGTTCTTTCTACAGCAGCTTTAATGGGGTTCCTTTGTAGGGATCCACTCTCTGAGTTGCCCTGCCCTTATTTTTTTCTGTAGCTTCTTGGATTTTTCCCCTAGAATCATTAATTTTAGCTTTTATGACTTTCTAAAATGCATTTTGTTCAACACGGCAACAAGGACGGAAGAGTCTGAGGCATATGGAAATCTAATTCTAATCCAGGTTCTGCTGTCTTGAAATGTTTGCCTCTCTTTGGGATCTTCAAAATTGAGATGTTGATATCATTTTAAAGTGGTCTTTATGATGTATTGCATATACACAAGATCATAAATACGAAAGGCTTTGGTCTCCCTGCAAAGAAGATGGGAGGGAGGGAGAGAATTATGTCCATTTAAAGCATTTCTGTTTCTACCACAAACTTTTCCCCCTACCTGTTATTATTTTGAAGAGAACATGTTCCTAAAGTGATGTAGAGCCTCTTGCCATTTAATTTCCAAATCTACACACTTGAGAATAAGTCTAATGAAACTTTTAGTGACTTTTTGATGATATGAATCACCTTACCTTGGCCACGACATCCTTAGCTCTGCTCATGTGAAAGCCATCTGTAGCACATGTAAAACAATAACGGGAATCTAGACATCGTGTAATAATTTTCTTATCCCCTGCAGATGAAGGCAGCAGCCTGATCGTATTCTTTCACTCCTAAGAGAACATTTTAAGCACTAACTATATTATAATAGAGCCAGTCTTCTCAGCCACAAAGAAAAAACATGTAACAAATGTAGATAATTACCCACTAAAATACAGTGGGTAATTATAGGACTCCTGTACTTTAACCAGAATATAACTCCTAATTATCTCAAAAGCGTAACTTTATACAATCAGAACAGTTACCAATCAGAGAGCTTACAAAAAAAAAAAAAAAAAGGTAAAACCTTAGATGGTTGAATTGGAAATAGAGAAAAAGAAATTTATTATTGGTTAAAAATAGCACTGGGAACAAGAATATTCATCTGATGCCACGTGAGGTCTTTAGTCTTTAGGCTCAGTGTCTTGGTAACACTAGCCCTGACTGCAAGCCGATTTCTTCAGTACTTTTTACAGTCATCTATTTTAGAAAGACTGCAGCTGAGAGCTTAACTGGCCTTGTTTCTTTCTTGCAGGTCCCACATTGGTATGAACAGTTTCTTTCTTCTCGGATTCACACTCTTTCCTTTTTTTAAGTTCTACACAGTGATAAACTTGTTCTTTAAAAGGATATAAACCAGGAATAAGATAGGTAAGCATTAGGTACCTGTCATGAAAGAATGATCCCTGTCATGGTAAAAATGGGGACTCTTTTAGCTAATTCTGGCTTCATATCCTGGGACGATGAAGAGGATGGAAAATTGTTGTCATAATAGTCATCACCTCTATCGATTGCTTATTTGTAGTATTTGGCAAAGCGTTTGGAGTTAAGTTGAAGCCCTCCCAAGTTGTTTGTAGTAGATACAAGAGTGGCCCTTTCTGGCACACCTTCTGTAGGTCACTCACCTGCTTAACATATAATATTTGAGTCTTTAACATAAAATATTGGTACTCGTATCCCCATTTTCCAGTCAAAGCAAGGTTCCCAGGCCTGGAAAGGAACTGAGCCAGGATTTGGAGCCAGCGTGACGCTAATGTCTGGGCTCACTCTTTGCTCCACGCCTGTCCTCCGGAGAGCTGCCCTCCTGGGCAAGTGTTCCCACACCCCTGGGCAGAGTGGGACACAGGCACCTTGTTGCTCGAATTATTGTGTGTGATTCCACTGACTCCTGGATCTTTTCATTCTCCCTCTTCTTCCTCATCCTTTGCTTCAAGAACACAAACAACAAATGAATTCTCAGGACTGCCTGGGACTCCCACCATGCTCCTGTCATAAATTCACTTTGCCACTGTCTGAAATGCCTGTGGCATACCCTCTCTCTCTTCCAAGTTCCTGCTCCCCACCTTCAATCCCATTTCCCCTATCACTCCTACTGATGAACAAATCATTAAAATGGAAGTTTTTCTTATAGGCAGATCTTCAGCCTCCCACCACCTAACCCATAAATCTGTGTGTATCTGTTCGTAGGTTCTTCTTCCTCAGCAACAATAAGATGTCCCTGCTCTTTTAAAGCTCATCCCTTCCCAATTAATGCTATCCTAGCCTTTCTTCTCAATGACTTCAATCCTTGGATTACTGCCTTTTGCATTAGCCATCTTGTCCAGTCTTCCGGCTCATTTCCTAACAGCAAACGAACACACTCTAGTATCTCTCATTTCTTAAAAAACAAAGACAATAGAACAATACCCTCCTATACTCACATTCTTCTCAGCTACAGCACCATTTCTCTACTCCTTCCAATTTCTCTACTGCTTCAGCCAAACCTGCCAAAGATCTGTTAACTCTCTGTCTCTACTCCCTCATTTCCCTTTCACTCTTTCACTGAGTTTAGTGTGATGCCCATTCCCACTACTCCCCTGAAATGAATGCTCTTGGTATTGTCAATCTCCATATTGCTGAACTCTGGACACACTCATCTTATCTGACTTGGGGCAGCATCTGATGGAACTGACCATGTCACTCTTCTTAAAACAGTCTCCTCAGCTGGGATGCAAGACATCACTCCTTCCTGCCTTTCTTCCTCCCTATCCAATTGTTTCCATTTGGTTTTCTTAGCTGAATCTTTTCTTTTATCCAACGCTAAATATTGTGATGTGGATCCAGTCAGGATTTAAGGTTGGAGGGCCCATTTGTCAAGTTCATTTTTTTATACTCTTCCATTCTCAATACATTGTCTCATCTCTCCCTGTGGGTTTAAGCATTATTTGTATGCATATAATTCCCAGGGGTTTTTAAAATCTCAAACCCAGATTGCTTCTCTCCATTTTACACATCTTGCTGCCTCCTTGATATTTTCATTTAGATATTTCACAAAATAATGAGAAGGGAGTAACTTCTGCACACCAGTTCTTCTGCCTAGCAAGTAACATGTGGAAGGAGATCAGTATCTCGAGGATTTAAGGAAGGGGAGTGAGACTCTAAGGTTTTTAGATCTTGAAAATTGGGTTTTATTTCAGTTTTGATTTTTTGCCTTCGTTCCAATTTCACTGGGAACTGAATCACTGCACATGCAAATGGCTTTAATTTCAAAGGAAATGTAAATGAAGTGCTATGATCACTCAAACTAGAAGTCTGCAGTCAAGGATAAGCCAAGCTTATCTTAGTCTGCCTGCAAAACTCGATTTCTCAATTAAATCTTCACAAATTTTTCATCTCATAGCGTTTTCAATTGTACATGATTAGTTACAGAAATAGCCTAAACTGTGGAAACTATAAGTTGAACAAACCTTGTAACAAAGGAAAGAACTCAGTCATCCAGCGGCAACACCACACCAACAAAGGCAGCTCCCTGCCTCCTTATAAGGATAACCAGGACAGAGAGTATCTGCATCCTCCCTAGACAAGTGAGAGCACAACTCACAAACATTCCAAAACCTTACCGCCAAAGTATAGCAGGTACATGTACACGTTCTGAGTTTTCTGATTTATTCCTAGATTGTTGAGTTATGAAAGGAAATGTATACTTTCCTAAGACAAACTGCTAGCATTCAAGAGACTTTTCCCCCATGCGATGTAAAAATGTTTCAAAATCATTTGCAATTTCAGTGTACTTGACACACATGTAGGGTAGGTAGTTTATTCTCTTCACATCCTGGCTGCTGGACTGTTTCAAAACTGGCTGGTTCATTCATATCCTTACATAAAAATGGGAGCCGTATGAGTAATAATGGGCATAGTTTTCTTACTTTCCATTGGGGGAACAAAACACATAAAGATCATTCATTCATTCAAAATTTTGAGTACCACAATGTGTGAGATGGTAAACTAGGAGCTCTGTGAGGCATAGCAACAAACAAGATGGTGTCCTTGGTCTCAAAGAGTATATATGGTGGTAAATTAGCAACAGCTTCACAGATGCCTAAATGCCATAGAACAAAAATAGATACCACCTCTTTCTGTTTTGCAAGTGGCAATTCCAATCTTCCAACGGCTGTGGACATGATCATTCTTTTTTTTTTTACATGAAGTATGTTTATAGCATACGATGGTGTCCATAAATAAATAACTTACTTCATAGTATTTTCAAGCTGGTTGAAACAACAAAACAGAGAAGGAATGACCATTAGAAATCTTGGATTAAATTTTTTTAATTTCTTAATTTTTCCCTTATAGCTCACATCTAATCTGTCAACCAGTCCTGTCCACTTTATCCTCAGAATATACCCATAACGTGACCATGCCTTATTTGCTGTATTGCCACAATCCCAGGCTACATGACCATTGTCTCTTACCTGGATTGTCACAATTGCTTCTTAACTGGTCTCTCTCTTTCGTATCAGCCCAGAGGTAGATTTATCTGGAACCTAAAGAAACTTGAGTTTCATGGTCCCTTTGTGCAAGACCCCATTCACACTTTTACACCTAAAATTCTAGTTGTAATGTTTTATAACTTTTCTTAAAGAGAGTTGCCCAAATTTTATAAAGCTTCCTAAAACCTGGACTCATCTGCTTTCACAGTGCTTTTTGCCTTCTTATCATCTATTCTCAGTGTAGTAACTAGAGTGATCCTTTTAAAACCTCTGCTTAAAACCTACCAATCATTTCCTATCTCATTCATCTTAAAAGCCAAAGACCTTACAATTAGTCTATGATGCCGTGTGTGACACTGCCTCAGTATCCCTCTGACCTTTCCCCTGCGATTGTCTCCCTGATTACTCTGCTAGAGACACATTGCCCTCCTCGTTTTTCATGGAAAATGCCAGGTATGTTCTACTTCAGGGCTTTTGTATTTACTCTTCCCTTAAGTATCCTCAGGGCTCAGACTCTCGCCTTTGTTATCAGTTATCACCTTCCCTGAGCACCCGATTTAAACTCCAAACTCATTTAAGTTCCCAAATACCCTACTCCACTGTATTGGTCTGAATGTTTGTGTCCCCTCAAAATATAGGTGTTGAAATCCAAACCCTATAGGTCATGGTACTAGGAGGGGGGTCTTCGGAGGGGGTCATAAGGATGGGAGCCCTTCTGAATGGGATTAGAGCCTTTATACAAAGGCCAGAGAGCTAGCTAAATCTCTTTCTTCCGTGTGAGGATACAACTAGAAGTCTGCAACCTGGAAGACAGTCCTCACCTAACCATGCTGGACCTTGACCTCAAACGTCCAGCCTCCAAAACTGTAAGAAATAATTTTTTGTTGTTTAAGCCATCCAATCTATGGCATTTTGTTACTGCAGCCTGTGAAGACTAATACAGTAATTGGTACCAAGAAGTGGGGTGCTGCTGAAACAAATACCTAAAAATGTGGAACTGGCTTTGAAACTGGGTAATGGGTGGAGGCTGGAAGAGTCTTGAGGTGCATGCTCAAAAAAGCCAAGATGGTTGTAAAGAGACTACTAAAGGTTATTCTGGTGAGAGCTCAGAAAGAAAAGAGAGCTGGAGAGAAAGCTTCCATGTTCTTAGAGAATACCTAAATAATGGTGAACAGAATGTTCGTGGAAATCTGGACAGTGAAGTCCATTCTGATGAGATCTCAGATGGAAATGAGGAACATGTTATCAGGCAACAGAGAAAAGGCAATCCTTGTTATAAAGTGGCAAAGAACTTGACTGATCTGTGTTCTAGTGTTTCTTGGAAGGTGGAACTTGTGAGTGATGGAATATTTAGCTGAGGACATTTCTAAGTAAAGCGTTGAAGGGATGCCTTGGTTCCTTCTGACTACTCATGGTAAAATATAAGAAGAGAAAAATGAATTAAAGAAGTAACCAGAACTTAGATATTTGGAAAATTCTCAGCCTGTCCATTTGCAAAAAATGAGAAAGTTTGTTCTGAAGAGAACATTAAGGATATGGCTGAGCAATCATTTAATAAAGAGACTATGAGTGTGCCTCAGCCATTTAAGCAGACCAGGAATAGAGATGGGATTATATCAGCAAAGACACTGCCAGTTTGAACTAAAACAGACAGAGAATGTAGGATGGAATGAAGAAAGTCTGGCAGACCTCTTAGATTCTATAAGACAGGCCCATATAGCTATTCAGCTGCTAACTGTGCTATTGTTCAAGAAAAGGAAAGAAGGACCCCAAAGGTGACTCAGAGATCATCACTGCTACCACTTCCAGCACAGGCCCAGTAGGCATGGTGGCTGGGGGAGGTGGGGGGGGGGGGCAAGGCGGCTTCCATCTTGGTTTCATAGATTTTTTTTTTTTAAGATTTTTATTTATTTATTTGACAGAGAGAGAGAGAGACAGCGAGAGAGGGAACACAAGCAGGGGGAGTGGGAGAGGGAGAAGCAGGCTTCCCGCTGAGCAGGGAGCCCGATACGGGGCTCGATCCCAGGACCCTGGAATCATGACCCGAGCCAAAGGCACACACTTAACGATTGAGCCACCCAGGCACCCCTCCATCTTGGTTTCAAAGAGCAGGACCACCATCCAGCAGTGCCCTGTCATCAAGACGCCTGCAGAGTAGAAGTGTGAGTGGTGCCCTGGAAGAGAGGCACATAGTGGAGGAGGGGGCCACCATCGAGAGCTGTGTAAGCAGTGCCACACTGAACCAAAAGGAGGGTCACCTGCCAAACAGTGGGGGTGACATTGCTATCCCAGTGGGCCTGGAGAGCAAAGCACCTAAGCAAAGAATATTATTCTCCTGCCTTAGGAGCTAATGGGATTTGTCTTGTTAGGTGCTTGACTTACATGGGACCCAACCCTTCTTCCCTCCAGTTTCTCCCTTTTGGAATGGGATCATCTCTCTCTCCGATGTTTGTCCTACTACCAAATTTCAGAAGCACATTCTTGTCTGGCTTCACAGGTTCACAGCTGGAGAGGAATTTTGTCTCAGGATGAATCATACCTTGAGTCTCACCCATACCCGATTTGTATGATATTTAGATAAGACTTTGGACTGTAGACTTCAAAGTTGATGCTGGAATGCATTACTTTTGGAGTAATTGGGATGGAATATATGTATTTTGCATGCAGGGACATGAATCCCAGCAATGAAATTCCTATCTAACAGCATACACAAAACTAAAGCAGACACATTCATGATTTAAACGTTTTAAAAACTTTAAAATTCTTTAAGAATATAGAGAGATCTCTTCTTACAAATTTCAGTTTAAAAAGGCTTTTGAAACACACCAGAGATAGAAACCACAAAGAAAAAATAAAGAAGATTTGATTACAAACAAAGCTTAAAACTAGCCGGTAAAAGACACAATAAATAGATTAAAAGAGAGAGAGTCTAGGAAACATATTTGGAATGACACACAGAAAAGAATTCATATTTTACAATTCAAAAATAAAAAGAAAAACTCTTCAGTAAGAAAATGGCAAGCAATATATACTGGTTTCATCACAGAGAAATAGAAGTAGCAAAGAAAAAGATGCTACATCTCACTGATAAAGAAAGAACTGAAGTTTTTGTTGTTTTCTTGTTTTTCTTGTTATTAAAATTTTCTTGTTACTACAAGAAAATATCTTTCAGCTTCTTGGTTGCCTTGTGTTGGTGAATGCATTGAGAAGTCAATTTGGTAAGAGGTACAAACATTTTGAGGGCATCGGGATAATATGTATAAGAATTTGAGACGTGCATTTTTAGATGTAATAATTTGATTTTAAAAACTTACATGGAGGGGCGCCTGGGTGGCTCAGTCATTTAAGTGTCTGCCTTCGGATCAGGTCATGATCCCCAGGGTCCTGGGATCGAGCCCCACATCGAGCTCTCTGCTCAGCAGAAAGCCTGCTTCTCCCTCTCCCACTCCCCCTGCTTGTGTTCCCTCTCTGTCAAATAAATCAAAAAAATATTAAAAAAAAACTTACATGGAAATAATGAGGCAAGTAGATATAACATTATGTTCTATCATGTTTATTGCAGCATTGTTTATAATATTAAGGTACTAGAAACAAGAAATGTTTATCATTAGGTATTGGTTAAACTAATTTCCTCACATGGGAACAATGGAACATAACTATTCAAAAAGATGAGATAGTTTGATATGAATTAATATAGAAAGAAATATCCAACATTGTTATAGTTTTTGAAATATTTTGTATTTTGTATTTCCCATTGATGTAGAAAGATGGCTACATGTATTTAAAAATCTGGAGGAATATACAATGAAATGATAAAATTTATATTTGGGAGATAAAGAAGGACTGTGACTTTCTACTTCTTAGAAATCAGTATTGCATAATTTTTTATGATGTTGTAGTACTTTGAAAATCAACAAAATCACTAAAGATATTTCCATTATGTAAAAGAAAAAGAAGTGAGGAATTTCTTTTCACTTAAGAAATATATGTCTTCACATATATGTGTTCTTCTATCCATATAAACTTAATTTTCCAATAAAATCTCAATTAACATCTATAATTTGTTATAATTATTAAAATGTGTTTTTCAGAATGTTACACTATGTATTAATATATCCTTTGAATTTCTCACCAATTCTATGGGACTTAAATGATTTCTTAGAAAGTCATATTATCTAGGCCAATGTTCCAAATATTCAGAAGTCCACATAGCTGGAGAAGCTGCACATATTTTTTTTAAAACTGAACTCAGGTAATACCAGTTCACTGATGCCATGTGAATTGTAACACAGAAGGAAATTTTCATTGATTCTTCCTCAAGGTGCTTACCTTGCCAATTGCTGGTATAATGTAAACTTTCCAAAAATTGTTGAAATAAGAATCTCCAATATTCATAAAAACAGTGTTTTATATTACATATATTAAGATATTCCCACCCATTAAGTATGGTTACAAGTATAAGAACTGTCTATTTCCATCAATTTTTAGTGCTGCAACATGTCAACCCAAGCAATGGCAACTTAATAATGTGATCAGTTGCTTCTAATTAAAATCTCTAATTTTCTTTACTTGAAAAGGTACAATAGTAGATCAATCTAATACTTATGCTACTTTGGCAAACAACCTTCCCTATGTTTTTTTGTTTGTTGCATTTTATATGAGATAAGGCTGTGAAATGGTGGAAAAACCCCTGGATGAGGCAATCAAGAAATTTGGATTCTACTCTCAATCGTTACAAAAAGCCGGGATAAGGCACTTAATTGGATGGGGGCCCAAGTTTCTGTTCCACAGAATGAAGTGTTATAATCAGTAAATTCTTAGTCACTGTCTCTCTTAAAAATCAAGTCTTGAAATGATTCAAGGGGAAAAAATGTCTGTGATTCTACATCCTGTCTTTTCTACAAATACTTAATGACCCAACACCAAATCTCCTTCCCTTGCTGAACTTTTTACTATTGTATTTATATTTAAATATTTTTTATACATTCCTGTTAAATTATGTCATTTAGGTAATAAGTTTCTTGATTTGATATAAGCTATTCTTTAAAAAAATAACTTTGTCCATAAGCCTCTAGCATCCTTAAGTCATATACAAATTATATTACATGGTGACATGTTCAAATAATAAAGACTTTGGCTTTACTTTCTACATTTAACACTTTACCTTTTGGAAATTTTGATGTGTGGAGTAATAAGAAATTTATTCCATAAAAACAAAAGCAAAAACAAAAAAAAAAACCCCAATATATAGTGACATGTTCTATCATTACATTAAGAAAATAGAAACATTATTTTATAAAATTTAAAATCTCTCTCATTTGCAAACATTTCATTGTGAAACGAATTTCTCTTCCTGTGAGAAAACAGAACGAAAATGATTCTTTTATTGGAAACTGAAAAAATAATACACAAAAATGATGCCAGTTCCATGACCTGTGTGTATGTGTGTATCTGTGTGTGTTACAGTATAATCACTGTACTTTCTAATTTTCTTGTTCCTCTCCATTCTCACCGTATCATTTGAGGTACACTTAGGAATATCGTACTGTTTTTTCCCAGCACATCTGTGCTATTATAGCCCCATTGACACAGTTGAAATCCCAGAGACCAGTATGAAGGCATAGAGGGATGTCCAATAGCCTGTTTAAAAAAAAAAAAAGAAAGCTATTAAATGCAACAAAAGTTAAGTGCTCACAAGTGCAGGTCTTCAGGACTGCATAACATAATGCTTTAGTCTGCAAACAGTTTAAAATTCCTATATATTGAGCATCTAACATTGCAAGTTGTCCCCTGGTAGCATCCAAAGAAACAATGGTAAAAACTCGGGGGCTCAAGAACTCCTTTGAGAATATAATTAAATCATGGAATTTCCTCCCAAAGCATATACCGACAAAGGTAATTCTTTCAAATTTGTGAGTGGGGGATTATGCTCCCCAGCCCCCTTTCCCCTCCTTGCCCTGAATCCATTCGACCAGGAAGTCATATAATAGAGTTGTAAAGGCTCCCAAATCAGAAAAACTTGAGTTCACATCTCAGTTCCGCCTTTTAATATCTGTGACATTAGGAAAATCACATAATATTTATAGCCTTGGTTTCCTCATTTTTAAAATGAGGTAAACAACAATGTCCACTTCATCCATTTACAAGTATTTATTAAGTACCCACTCTGCATTGTTTTAGATCCCTCACGGAGCTTAAATTCTAATAGAAGAAAACCAACAATAAACATGTAAACGAGGAGCATAACTTTTAAAAACAGAGTATGTGGAGGTGGGGGTCCAGGAATGCTCAGGGAAAACCTCTCTGGCAGTAAAACCAAAGTAAGTCACGGTGTAGAGTACACCAGGCAGAGGGACTAGAAGGTGCACAGGCTTAAGTGTGCAGGAAGAGAAAGAAGGCAGATAGGACTGAACAAAGAAAAGGGAGAATGGAATACAAGATCACCGAAGAAGGCAGATATTCAACCATATTAGGCCATAACAAAGAACTGAAAAAATTTTCATTGTCTTTTTTAAAAATTTTATATTATGAAAACTGTCAAACATACACAAGTAGAGAATATAGTACACTTCATGTGAACAGAATCGACAATTATGATTTTGCCATACATCTTTATCTTTTCTTTTTTTCTTTCCTTTCTTTTTTATAGGGATGGGATACTATAGCATTTTAAAGGAAGTTCCTGAGGGCGTCTGGGTGGCTCAGATGGTTAAGCGTCTGCCTTCCGCTCAGGTCATGATCCCAGGGTCCTGGGATTGAGCCCCGCATCGGGCTCCTGGCTCAGCGGGGAGCCTGCTTCTCCCTCTGCCTCTGCCTCTCCCCCTGCTCATGCTCTCTCCCTCTCTCTATCTCTGTGTCTCAAATGAATAAATAAAATCTTAAAAATAAAATAAAATAAAATAAGGGAAGTTCCTGAAATCATGTTATTTCACCCATAAATTTATCTAAAAATAAGGTCAATCTCTTACATAACCAAAATGCCTAACACCTAACAAAATTAACCATAATCCTTTAATAGTCTTAAGTCCTCATCCACATTTCCTCAATTTTCTCCAAAATGTCTTTTTAAAAACTGATTTGTTTGAAAGGAGATAGATTATATTGAAATTGCAGTTGAAGCCATTAAAGTGAGTTAATAAGCTGTGATTTTTTAAAAAAATCATTCTGGCAACTCTGGAAAATAATTTACAGAAAAGCAAAAGTGGTTGCCATGAAACTATTTAGGAGGCTGGTGCATTGTCCAGAAAAAGATGAGAGTGGCTTGAGCCAAGGAGGTCATAGGTGACACTGAAAGAATCAAACTGGAAGACACTGCTAACAGAACTTTCTAATCCATTTCATGTGGTAGGATTCATTCCTAGGGAAAAAGGAATTGAGGGTGGCATTTAGTTTTGGAATTGAAGGACAGGGCCAATTAATTCCATGAACTAAAAGGGGAAAGACTGAAGACGAGCAAGAACAGGTTTGTGGGGAGAAAGCACCAGGCATAAGAAAGGTAGATGTAGGGTGCCTGGGTGACTCGGTTAAGCGACTGCTTTCGGCTCAGGTCATGATCCTGGAGTCCAGGGATTGACTCCCACATTGGGCTCCCTGCTCAGCAGGGAGTCTGCTTCTCCCTCTGACCCTACCCCCTCTTGGGCCCTCTCTCTCTCACTCTCTCTCTCTCAAATAAATAAATAAAATCTTAAAAAAAAAAAAAAAGAAAGGTAGATGTATGCACTTGAGGGGTTATCCACTAAGAAATGCATTTAAAGTCATGGAACCAGAAGATATGACAAGAGAGAGTTCAGTTAGAGACCAAAAAGGAGCCTAGGACTAACCTCTGGGAGATTCATCATTTAAAATGTCAGCAAAGGAGACTGGAAACAAGCAATTAGTCATAGAGCAGGATAGCCAAGGACAACATGTTGTCAGGCACACTAAGAGGAGACTGTTTCTAAGAGTGGCCACCTGTGTCAAATCCCATCTGGGGGCTGACTTAGATGAGATCAGAGACTTGATAACTATCTTGTGACTTTGATGTTTCTAGACAGGTGGGGATAAAAGATTGGGAGGAAAGACAGTAGAGACAACCCAGACAGATAGTTTTAAGGAGTTCTATCGAGTACAGGAGTGGAGAGATGGGGTGAATAGCTGGAGGAGGGTGCAGGTTCCTAGGAGGATAGTCTTGTTTAGTTTTGTTCAGGTACTACTAATGCAGGTTTGTGGATGGGAAGGACCTGACAGGAATAAATTGACAATATGGCTGAGTGTGGAGACAGCTAAAGTGTTTCCATAGCTAAGAGCACAGTGGATTCCGAACACGAGAATTGTTATGCTTACATATGAGCAGGAACAACCTTAAGAAGAAAGGCAAAACATATTAGAGTGTATGCAGGTAAATTGATAGATTTGGTACTTGGGAAACAATGCATTCCCTTCTTAATTGCTTCTATTTTCTGCCTCTATTTTTCTGTGTGAAATAATAAGCCACATCAACAGCTAAACATTTGGTGGGGTGGTGTTGAAGGTTTTAGAGGAAAAAGCATAAAATAACAGTCTCTGTGAGTGGGACTCTAAATACACTAGCTTAGGACATTTAGTGGGATTACCAGACAGGGTAGTGTGCTTGGAGATTAAATTAAAGGGAGACTTGTCAGCACAATCATGGGATTGTGTGCCAGAAGCTTTCAGCAGCTCAGGAGCAGGAACTGATTTAATCAATCAATTAGCACAGCGTTCCTGTCTGCTCTGTACAGAAAGTTGGTTTCCAAAACTGTTCAGGTCTGCAGTTTTAAAGTTTTCTTACTCTAAACCCCTCTATAGTGGATACTGTGACTCATCTCTCTCTTTGACCCTATTATAATGTCTAACACAGAATAGGACTTTTGTAAGTGTTTATGACATGAATGAATGAATGGATGAATGAATGGTTACCGATATCTTCCATGTTTCACAGATAGGGACACTGAGTCAAAAAGGAGATTTTATGGGGTGCCTGGGTGGCTCAGTCAGTTAAGAGTGGGACTCTCGATCTCAGGGTCGTGAGACCCAGCCCCGCCCCCAGCTCCAGCTGTGCGTGGAGCCTGCTTAAGATTCTCTCTCCCTCTCCCGCCCCCCCACCCCCCTTAAAAAAAAAGAGGAGATTCTGTGACTTTTTTTTTGATTTGGTAACACATAAAAGACTAAAACCAGCAGTGATTAGAACTATGAATCTTAAACCTGGCTGACCCTGAAAATCATGAGGACGGCTTTTAAAAATATGTGCTCCATCCAGCAAACACCCTCAATCAGTTGAATCAGAATAATTCAAGCAGAATTTCTCAGGGTAGACCCCAGGCATCTGTATTTTCAGGCTTCTAGGTGACGGGTACAGAGCGAGATTTAAGGATTACTACCCTCATAATGAGTCCTTGGGGAGTAGAGACTATGTCTATTCATTGTAACTCCATCACCAGAGGCAGATTAGTCTCGTCTTCTGTGCGCACCAAAGACCTTGTTGGCTGCCTCTCCTAGCCCTGAGCCAAGTGATTTTTGCCTGAGCACATTTAATGTTAGTCTCTTCTGCTATCTTTTAAATGTATTTTCTTTCATTCTCACCTTGTAATAACCGGTGAAGGTTTTATTTGCACCCCTTCAATCGCACAGCAAACACCTCCCCTAAAAGAGTGAAGAAATGAGAAGGGAGCTGCCAGGCTAAAAAGCTGTCAGAACAACAGGATATGCTTCAAGGCCTACAAACCGGAGCCTCGGAGACCACGGGGTTCAGACTGGTGGCAAGGCTCCAATAAAAATGAAAAAAGTCAGGGCGCCTGGGTGGCTCAGTCGGTTAAGCGTCTGCCTTCAGCTCAGGTCATGAAGGGTCCTGGGATCGAGCCCCGCGCCGGGCTCCCTGCTCCTTGGTCCTGGGATCAAGCCCAGCATCAGGGTCCCTGCTCCGCGGGAAGCCTACTTCTCCCTCTCCCACTCCCCCTGCTTGTGTTCCCTCTCTCACTGTGTCTCTCTCTGTCCCCCAAATAAATAAATAAAATCTTTTTAAAAAAATGAAAAAAGTCAGAGTACACAGAACAGTAAGAAACAGTAGAGTATCTAAGGAAGTAAGGAAATCTGGTTTTTACTGTTCCATAGTAGCTGAAATTCTCTGTGACCACATCCTGTACCATTAGTGCTTACATGTCATGAACCTTCCTCATCCTGAAGGAAGAGCATCAGAGCTACCACACCCTATACTCTTCCAGAATTCTCTAGGCACCTAGGCCTGAAATCTAGGCCTAAATATGGAACAGTTTCACTATAAATAACATGTAATTATTATAGATAACATTATATACATGGTATAAAATATTATAAATAACATTAAAGAAAAAGCACTAAATCCGTTAGCCATATGTAGTAAATGCCGACCCTACAAATAACAACATGTCACAAAGTAAATTCAAATATTTATTTTGAGGTATATTCCAGTTCTGAGCTCTATTTTTTTTCCTACTTGTTAGTTTAGTAGTAGGAACTAAACCAATGTTAGGTGAGGGCTGGAGTATGTACTGCCCCTCTTGTCTCCACGTGCATGGCCGTACATGCCTGTGTGGCATTTTATCATATTATTTAATATTCCCCGCAATACTATGGGATAAACAGAAACAAATGTAATCATCTTTATTTTATATTGGAGGAATCCATAGTCCAAGACTGGAAATGGTTAGTACCGGCTTGAAAAACGGGGCAAAACTGTAGCTCAAAGTTAGATGTTCTGATTCCAAGTCTAGTAACTTCCACTACCCTCCCACCCCAAATATCACTGAAGTCATCCTGTATTTTTAAATATTTCTTTAGGAATGTTTGATGTGAGTTGCTGAGAAGGTAAAGTGTCTTCTTCATCACCATCTCCCTTATGCTGTATACATAGCTCCAAGCTCTTAAAATGCCTTAATGTAAGAATAAGTTTTATTAAATATATATATATATTTAATTTTATTTATTTGACAGAGAGAGAGAGACACAGCAAGAGAGCAGGGGGTAGTGGGGGAGGGAGAAGCAGACTCCCTGCCGAGCAGGGAGCCCGATGCGGGGCTCGATCCCAAGACCCTGGGATCAGGACCTGAGCCGAAGGCAGACGCTTAACCCACTGAGCCACCCAGGTGTCCTATTAAATCTATTTCTATCTTAACCAAATTTTAGATTTGTTTCCCTAGAATAGAATGGCTCTCCTAGAATAGATAGTGTTGACAAAAAGGAGAGGCATTTAAGTTCATCCTCATGGCTTAAAAGGCCATACAGGCACAACATTTCTTCACTGGGCTCATGAAACAAGTCCCCTGTGGATTACAAATTGCCTCTTTCACTCATTTATAGTATAGAGCCGGAATAATTTTCCTTGCTCTTATTAGTTTCTGCTACAAACAATTGCAATTTCTGCAGCCTGGAGAGTAAAAGGAAAAAAAAAATAAAAAGTCTTATGTAAGGAAATTTCATCCATTTCCCCTAATTGCATTTGCTTTTCATTTGGCTTCAGGCTCTTGGCCATACACAAATAAAGCGGCTTTGCACAGGAATGACAAGGACAAGAAAAGTGCGTGTTCGGAAATAGCAGCCTTCTGTCTGAACACAGGACTTTCCACCTGCTTACTGCTCACCAGGTGCTTTTCTCTCTGCTGTCCCCTGGACTCGAAATCAATCAGCCCAGAGTGAGGGCAGAAAGTTCATGTCCGCACTGGGGATTTAGAATTCATAGACTTGAAAAATCAGTGAGGTATCAAAAATGTATCTTAGTGTCTCTACGTTCACCTTCTGGCAAGGTGCTGTCAGAAATTTCATTTGAACAAAATAGGGTCAAAGCTATTAACCACTGTTTTTCAAGTAAAAGCACAAAAATGTTTACAAAATAATGGTGAACATTCTACTGTTAATAATAATTATTATAATTTATTGAGCAATTATTGTGTCCCAGACACTGTGCTGAGAGCTTTACATACGTTATCTCAACTAACCTCCTAGCAATCCTAGGAAATAGTTATGATTGTCCTCATTTTGTATAGGAGGAAATGTAGGTTAAGTCACTCATTAGCAGGTCACTGAGCCAGCATTTAAACTCCTCCAACCGTCAAATTTAGAAGATCCTGAAGCATTGGATTATATTTCCCAATAATAATAACAAGATATATACATGTGATTTATACTAACATATGGTTTATTGATCATTATTTTCGGAGGCAATATTTTGTTTAACATTTGCCAATTTGTATTATTAATTGTTCTAATGGTTGATTTTCTAAACCACATTTAAAAAAAAATCAATTGAAAGAAATTTGAGGTAGATTGAGGAACTTCATGTTGTTTTTTAATCCCTAAAGCCGTAAAGAAAGTATTTAAATCTCAAACCACATGTGGTGGCTTTGTCATGTGTCAACTTGGCTATGCTGAACAACATCTTCCAGAAGTTCTTTTCTTGTATGTTTGCAGTTAGAGTGGACCACAACTGAGATTCTTAAGAGGTATTTGGAGGGCCAACCAGTTCACACATAGATTAAAACCCTGTAACACGTGCATCTCCTACTGGTTCTGCTTCTCTGACTTAACCCTAATGCATACAGTAAAGTTAGATAAACACAATGGGTTGGATTTCTTAAGTTATTTCATTATTTATAAGAACTAGAGCTCTATTAACAGGTTCCATTTCATTTCACTAAAGATGACTCATAGTTGAATCAAAACTTTGGTTAACAAATCCAAATAAATAATAAATCCATAATAAATGGTCAATATCAGAGAGAGATGATACAAACCTTTTGTTCAATTAATTATTTTAATTTTCTCATATGCCTTGTAGCATAAAAGATTAGGATTATGATTTTTTATAGCATTTAAACTATTTTATTTTGAATAAAATAATGTTAACATTCCTATTTTTCCCTTTCTCTTGAGTCAGAAAAAAGATTCAAGAGAAAATATAGTGGGGTGGGGAAGAGGAGAATAAAGATATTCCAAATCCATTTTTTCGTATTCAATGACAAAAAAGGGATTCTGGCTATTATTCTATATATTTCTTAATCTGTACTCCCACTGGTTGCTCTCAAAATAGAACATTCATAGTAGGAAAAAGGGCCCAGGGGAAGAGCCATCTCTACCATGGGCCATGGCCCCTCAAGAAGTCTGTAGATTCTCATCTGGACACCATAAAATCCCTGTAATCATACTTGACACCTATTTTCAAAGGACTTTATTTCTAAAATTGAGCTGCTTTGTGCTAAATTAATTCAGGAGGGCATGAGGGAACACAGGATGCATTAAGGAACTGCCATTGCTATAGCAACTGAAAGGAGAATTATAATTAATTATTTTTAACCCATATGTATATTTTATAGGAACATTTGAAAGGAAGGAAGTAGAACTCAGGAAGCTAAGCAATAGACTGGAAACTACATGTGATTTGAAAGCTTTCTCCCGAACTGTTACTAATCTGATAAATACTTCACTATCACCCTCCTTCTGACCAACAGTGGTGAAATGCCCTGGCTTAATGTGTGGGATTCCTATGGGGAAATACTAATGGGTTGCAAGAGAAAGCTTTCTGCAAACTGAGATCTCTCACAGAATGCTTCACAGTAAAAATGGGTCTTGTTCTCATACTCTGTAAACTCATCAAGGTCTTGAACTTGATGGCCAAATCTTCTGTGCTATTTCAAGACATTCTCTTAGGAAAAAAAAATAAAAAAGATCTTATAGACACTGAATCCTAAGTAAATGGAAGACCCACAGTTTGAAACTCTGCTTTCTGCTCCCCTAACAAATACTATCACCCTTGCCCAGTTCTGAGTCCAATCAGAATTTAATAAAACATTTTATTTCACCCTCTAATGACAGAGAAAAGTAGAGGAAAGACCTTATAAATATACATCAAAGCTAGTAGAAGCTAAGTCTTGAATTAACTTATTATGACTATCCCTGAACTCTCTGAATAAAATTGTGTTGTCTTTCCCAGCCTCAGCCTGCATATATTAGCCTATCCAGAACTGGTATTTCTGATGAGTTATTTGAATTTCAATCATTTGTTCACATCCTCACATCAGGCTCTCATTAAAAATTCATTTGAAAGCAACTGGTTATATTGGCAACACCAATGTATACTTCCAACTTTTAATGAGATACTAAAAACCAGTGATGACTCTCTCCTACAGAATACCATTTAGGTCTGTTGGTGAAAAGACAGAAATCTGCTTTCCACAACGTTTGTACAACATACAAATTCAAGTAACTATCATTCTCTCGTATGTAAATGTGTACCAATAAACTCAAAAAGAAATAGTCATTATAACTTATATACCCTGAGCAAACCAATTTTCCCCACTGCATTGCATAAGCTTATTATAGCCAGTTGGGTGAAGGTAGTCTTGCCAATGTGTGCAGTAATCATATCTAAGATCAAGAGATTAGAATTATAAAAACTCTGAGCTTCTGTAGCATGATGCTACTTGCTCCCACTGTAGATGTATGTATCTCTCTGCTCTCCAAACACTTGAAGGTTGAATCTCCACTTTGAATTTTGCTCTGATGAGGGCCCACCTACTGGATCCAACCCACAATAATAGCCTGTGTAGCCTTTGGAGAGCGAGAGAGGATCTATATCTAAAAGACAAGTAATGGATCATCAGAGACACTCAGATTCTTCTGTCCTTACCCCCAAAATGTGTGTATGGGTATGCATATTAATAAGGCAGATTAATTTGTTTAAATAGTTTTATGTTGGGTATTCTTTTGTTATGTTGAATAATTATAGAAATAAGTAGTTTGAAAAGGTCATTTCCACGTATTAATGGAAAAAATAGAAGATCGCTCACTGGTCTTAGGACCTTACCTTCACCCCACCCTCACAGAGTAAGTCTTATTTCTCAAATTCATCTTTTAATTATTCCCTTCAAATAAGATGCAGTTGTATAGGTTAAAAAAAAATGAAAGATATACATGACTAGTCACCGTACCTTAACCAACAATTCAATGATACTAAATGACTTGCCTACCTAAACTTTATCAGGTTTTCCCTTCCTTCATGCTCAGGCAAATGGCCTAATTTGTGAGGCAAAGCCAATGGTGATCCTTTAATGGAATACCTATATTCTATATTTATACCACGTGCCAATGTCAAATGAGAATAAAACTGTGTATCTTCAGTTCCACACTTATAGAATGTCCACAGCCAAACTAAAGATGTTCTAATGTCACTTCCCCCTTAACAGTGAGGTCTGGGACAAGCCAGCATCCAACTGGAGACATCATTAGTCTCATCCTCTTTATCATTTTAAGGATCTAGAAGTGTTTCTTTTGAATTATCTTTCCTTGAGGTTTTTCTTAATATTGAGTAAAAATCTCAAACAGAGGTTAATAGGTCTGTACTTTCTTGGTGGTGTTGCCAACGAAGCTATAAATAGAACGGCCATGTGAGTGAACTATGCTGATATAGAGTCCTCAAGAGACCCAAACAGAAACTATATGGAGAATCTTCACAAAGGGTTAAAAAGCTCTATAACTTAAGAGATTCTCTGCTTGTGGTCCTGAGAAGCTTCATTACTTTCAGTTATTTCCCTTGCATATCTTGTGCCACAGGTACCATACTCCATATACGTCACAAATTTGCTGTCCTAATATTCCCAAATACAATGTTTCCTTTTCCTAAAAGTCCTCTTTACCCCATAGCAACATATTCAAACACTTTGCATCTTTCAAAGGCTAGTTCATATGTGGCTTCCTCGACAGAATCCTATCTTCCTAGTCTTCTTTCCCCGCCCCCACTTTATTGAAGTGTAATTGACAAATAAGATTGTATATATTTAAGGTGTACAATGTGATGATTTGATATACATATACATTGTGAAATGGTTATTATAATCAAGTTAATTAACACACCCATCAGCTCACATAGCTCATTCTCTCCCTCTGTGTGTGTGTGTATGTGTGTGTGGTGAGAACAAGTTAAGATCCTACTCTCATAGGAAATTTCTGCAGTATTATTTTTTTAAATTTTTATTTAAATTCCAGTTAGTTAACATACTGTGTAATATTAGTTTCAAATGTACAATATAGTGATTCAACACTTCCATACAATACCCGGTGCTCATCACAAGTGCACTCCTTACTCCCTACCACCTCTTTCACCCATCTCTCTGCCCACGTTCCCTCTGCTAACCCTCAGTTTGTTCTCTGTAGTTAAGAGTCTGTTTTCTGGTTTGCCTCTCTTTTTTTCCCCTTAGCTTGTTTGTTTTGTTTCTTAAATTCCACATATGAGATCATATGGTATTTGTCTTTCTCTGACTGACTTATTTCACTTAGCACAATACTCTTTAGCTCCATCCATGTTGTTACAAATGGCAATATTTCACTTTTTAATGTCTGAGTAATATTCCATTCTATATATATATAAATTATATATATATATATATACATACATATACATATATGTATATATATATACTCTCTCTATAAATATATACCTCCTCTTCTTTATTCAACAGTCTGTGGACACATGGGCTGTTTCCATAACTTGGCTATTATAGATAATGCTTCTATAAACATCAGGGTGCTTGTATCACTTTGAACCAGTATTTTTGTATTCTTTGGGTAAATACCTAATAGTCCAATTGCTGGATCGCAGGGTAGTTCTATTTTTAACTCTTTGAGGAACCTCCATACCGTTTTCCAGAGTAGCTGCTCCAGTTTTCATTCCCATCAACAGCACAAGAGGTTACCCCTTTCTGCACATCCTTGCCAACACCCGTTGTTTCTTGTGTTGTTGACATTAGCCATTCTGACAGGTGTTAGGTGATACCTCATTGTAGTTTTGATTTGTATTTCCCTGATGATCTGTGATGTTGAGCATCTTTTCATGTGTCTGTTGGCCATTTATATGTTTTCTTTGGAAAAATTCATGTTTTTACCCATTTTTTAATTGGGTTGTTTGTTTTTGGGGTGTTGAGTTGTATGAGTTCTTTATAGATTTTGGATACCAAACCTTTTTTCTGAGATGTCATTCACAAATATCTTCTCCCATTCCATAGGTTGCCTTTTAGTTTTGTCGATTGTTTCCTTTGCTGCGTGAAGTTTTTTATTTTGATGAAGTCCCAATACTTTATTTTTGCTTTTGTTTCCCTTGCTTCAGGAGACATATCTAGAAAAAAATTGCTATGGCCAATGTCAAAGATGTTACCGACTGTGTTCTCTTCTAGGATTTTAATGGTTTCTGTTCTCATATTTAGGTCTTTAATCCATTTTGAATTTATTTTTGTGTATGGTATAAGAAAGTGGTCCAGTTTCATTCTTTTGTGTGTGGCTGTCCAGTTTTCCCAACACCATTTGTTGAAGTGATTGTGTTTTTCCCATCAGATATTCTTTCCTGCTTTGTTAAAGATTAATTGGTCATGTAATTGTGGGTTCATTTCTGGGTTCATCAATTGTGATGTCCCCAGCTTCGTTTTTCCTTTTCAAGGCTGCTTTAGCTGTTTGCAGTCTTTTGTGGTTCCACACAAATTTTAGGATTGTTTGTTCTAGTTCTGTGAAAGATGTTAGTATTTTGATAGGGATTGTATTAAATGTGTAGATTTCTTTGGGTAGAATAGACATTTTAACAATATTTATTCTTCCAATCCATGAGCATGGAATGTTTTTCCATTTTTTGTGTGTGTCATCTTCAATTTCTTTTATCAATGTTTTATGGCTTTCAGTGTACAGATCTTTCACCTCTTTGGTTAGGTTTATTCCTGGGTATCTTAACGGTTTTGGTGCAATTGTAAATGAGATTGATTCTTGAATTTCTTGTTATTCTGCTTCATTACTGGTGTATAGAAATATAATAGATTGCTGTATGTTGATTTTGTAGCCATGACTTTACTGAATTCATTTATAAGTTCTAGCAGTTTT
This sequence comes from Neomonachus schauinslandi, assembly GCF_002201575.2. Taxonomy (NCBI): domain Eukaryota; kingdom Metazoa; phylum Chordata; class Mammalia; order Carnivora; family Phocidae; genus Neomonachus; species Neomonachus schauinslandi. The sequence goes on along the minus strand of NC_058407.1, from coordinate 72,865,943 downwards.
TTGGTGGAGTCTTTTGGATTTTCTATATAGAGTATCGTGTCATCTGCAAATAGTGAAAGTTTGACTTCTTCCTTGTCAATTTGGCTGCCTTTTATTTCTTTTTGTTGCCTGACTGCTGTGGTTAGGGCTTCCAGTACTCTGTTGAGTAAAAGTGGTGAAAGTGGATATCCTTGTCTTGTTCCTGATCTTATAGAGAAAAATTCTCAGTTTTTCCTCACTGAGGATGATATTAGCTGTGGTTTTGTCATATATGACCTTTATTATGTTGAGGTATGTTCCCTCTAAATCTACTTTGTTGAGGGTTTTTATCATGAATGGATGTTGTACTTTGTCAAATGCTTTTCCTGCATCTATTGAAATGATCATATGGTTCTTATCCTTTCTTTTATTAATGTGATGTATCATGTTGATTGATTTGTGAATACTGAACCACCCTTGCAAACCAGGAATAAATCCCACTTGATCGTGGAGAATGACTTTTTAAATATATTATTAACTATAGTCATCATGCCGTACATTAGAGCCCCAGAACATACTCATCTTATAAGTGAAAGTTTGAATCCGTTGATCAAGATCTCCCCCATTCTCTTCCTACTCTTAAAACCTCAACCCCACGCCAAATTAGGTAGTAATATCTTCTTCATCTTTACTCCTTTGTTAATCTATAATTTTCTGTGGCTTTTTCCATTTTATACTCTGACTTCAATTTATTTATGTCAATATTTTACCTTCTTTAGACTCCTCTTTTTAAGGTGGAGGCCATGTTTAGTATGTGATAAATACATATTTAGGATGGAGCTCACAGAACAGAGTTTTAAGAAACATTTCTACAGAAGTATGTATCCTAATACAGATTTTCAGAAGCCAGCCTTCTTAATGGAAAGGAATTAATCTCCCATGTTAAGATTTTGGACAAAACAAAGGAAGATCAACAATGAAAAAGACAAGTCTTGTTTTCAACATACATCACAGGCTATGGAACTCTTTCCAAGGTTTACAAAGACATTCTGCTCCTGATCAGTAATTCTGTAGACAGCTACACCTAATAGGTCTACCTTCTGCAGTAACCTGCTCACTCCCCACCCAGCACAAGGCACCCTCTTATATCTAATACCGAAGCATCTTTGAGAAGTTGTTAACAATATCCATGTTCCAAAAACTTATAGCTCTGGTTTCCTTCAATTATTTTATAATAGCTTTGTTAAATTTAGAATTTTGACTGTCTGGCTTCAAAGTTCCTAGGCAATCCATAATTTTCAAAAACTAAACAAGTAGTATTTTTAACAACTTACAGCTCACAGACCCTTTGATTATTTTATAAAAGCCATGGGTCCTGCCTCTTGAAGAATGCAAAATCAATATAGAGTGATGAGGTTCACAAAGGTTCTAAAACTCATGCATAGACCCAAGGTTGCAAATCCTTGGTCATATTCATTGCATAAGCTGAATAAGCCTTGAGTTAGGAATGACTCTAACAGAACCTGATGAATTTTTGTCTCTGGAACACTGTATTTCCAGACTTGGATATATAAAAATAAGGTTCCCAATGCCTTAACATTTCTTTGGCTTATATTTTCCTGGGCAGAAACTGAAAATTAGAGTGATCCAAAATTCATCATTCTTGGACCACCAGCACTGTTAACACTAGAGAAATACAAAAATTTATAAGAGCTTTTCAAATAATCCATTATAAAACATGAGATATTTTAGTGAAACCTAGTTGGAAGGCACAACTAACATTTATTGAGTATCTACTATGGACCAGTTTCCTGTCATTCACCGTGTAATCAAATCCTTATAAAGTATCTTTCCAGTTTTACTGACAAAACTGAAGCTTGGGGAGGAAAGGTAACTTGCCCCCAACACACATATAAAAAGTAGAGACAGACACCGGAAACAAACACAGAATTTTCAGTTCACATTCTTCTAAATCATGAAGTTAGTAATTCTTTGTTCTGAACTGTAAGACCAGGGTTTGTTTGTTTGTTTTCATTTATCAACATTATAGAATTTTGGCAATAATAACAATTTACAACTGCTTCCATAAATCAAGTGCCTGTTGCTCATAAAAGTAAAAAAAGAAAAAAAAATCCCCCCTTTCTAGCTAAATGGGCTATAGCAGAGCATAGAGAAGGGTCAGAAAATGAAGCTTCTCTGGGTGCAACAGCTTAGAGAAAAATGAGATGACGGGATGTAATTATGGATGGAAGTATTTAATGGAGGCAGTGAAGTTAATATCTTCTAGTTATATAAAAAGAAATTGCTCAGAATAGCTGTTTCCTCAATTTTACAACTTTCTAAAGAGGTGTATCAGCAACAGCCCAAATTCTTACAGTGCTCCTGGAATTTGCTCAAAAAAGAACTGTGGTTAAGGCATTACCAATCATTCTTCTAAGATCTACAGATCGTCCTTTCAAGTCTTAAACACAGGGTTGACTCCACCTGGGTCTGTTCAGATTGTGAAATTGATAGAAAATCTAAAAGTCAAAGGTCTCCAATGCCCTCAGATTCAAATACTTCATAAGAACAGAGTTTTTTAAAAAAAGTTAAAAATAATCTATTATTTGAAAAGGCAAGAGAAAAAAAGTGGATTATAGATTTATATCTTAATTTACTTTGACCTACCTATGTTCTAACGGAATCTCAAAATACAAAGGTGAGCATGCCACTTCTACAGAATGTATCTAGTACAGGCGTGGATAAGTTTACCTTCGCTCTTGGCGTGCAGCATGTGATTGTACCAATGACATCACTGCTTCTCTGTATGGAAAATATGAAACCATTATTACAGTTAGCTGATTAAGTTAAAAAATGCATTTAGAAATCTCTCTGGAATTTTGAAATAACAAAGACAGAGGGAATATATCTTGTTCCCACAACTAGTTACCTGCAGTTTTAGGCATCGTTCATTTGTCCTTCAAGTAAGAGATCATGTAAGCAAGAAAGACTATAAAAAGTTCAATGATTATATAAGATAAGAGTATAGAGAGTGACATTTAATCCTTCCATAACTTTGTGAGATATTATGGTTTCCATTTTATGGGTGAACAATCAAGTTTTAGAGGATGTTAGAAACTTGAAGTTATGTGAAAATGGAGAAAATATGGAAGGTACCCATGTAAATTGCCTAGCATAGTGCCTGGTACAGTAGGCGGGTAATAAAGATCATGTGACAAGTAGAGAGAAGATACAAAGGAGGGAAGCAGGAAGAAAAGAAGCAAAGTCAGCATAAAATCTTTATTTTCTGATGATATAATTACTTCTAGTAAGAGGTAAGAAGATTCTCATTTCCAGATGCTGACAGATAGCTTATTTATTATTGCATATTAACATATTTTCAAATATTGAAAATAAATAAGAAATGGAATTGCAATAAGAAATATCCAGGGGTGCCTGGGTGGCTCAGTAGGTTAAGTGACCGACTCTTGGTTTCTGTTCATCTCTCAGGGTTGTGAGATGGAGCCCCATGTTGGGCTTTGTGCTCATCAGGGAGTCCGCTTGAGATTCTGTCTCTCTCTCTCCCTCTGCCCCTCCTGCCCTGAGCTCGCTCGCTCTGTCTCTCAAATAAATAAGTAAATCTTTAAAAAGTCCAGATTTTTGATACACAATTGTATTCTTATTCAGTTCAATAAAAATAGTAAGTATTAATTAAATATATAGTATGGATTCCCGCCCTCAAGGTGTTTGCTAGGAGGGAGGGTAAAGATTTATATACACCATACAAATACTGAATTCTATGGTCAGAAGATAATCATGTGCCAAAATGCCTGAAACAGATAGAAAATGCCATAGAGTGGAGATTTAAAAAAAAAGAGAGAAGACTAGAGTAGGTTAGAGTAAGCTGAGAAATGTCATAGAAGAACTGAGAAGTAGAACTTTCCTTAGGTAGATGGGTAGCAAACAGAAACATGTGTAAAGAACAAACAAAAATGAGTAAGATACATGCCGGAGGACAGGCTTGATTGGAGTAGAGAATTCATGCTGGAAATTAGGAGATCAATTTGGACTGCAGGCATGGACATTTAGGTCATGTTTAGCACAGATCTAATAAGGAGAGAGACCATTACAATTCTATTACCTGAGCATATGCAACATGTATGGGGCCAGCTGTCTGATTCACTGCATTCTGCATGCTTTTGTTGCAAAGGAATGCTGCCAGCAAGGCACCTTGGGTAACAGCAGATCAGCTTTTGCTGTTAGCTAAGCTGTACTGATGTTGGTTTTATTTCTTCTGAGCCTAATTTTCTTTTAAATTTCTTTTAGTTTTCTGAGATTTAATTTTCATATTTTCTTTTAAAGAAGTATTTTTTTAAAAGATTTTATTTATGTATTTATCTATTTGAGAGAGAGAGAGACAGAGATAGCCACAGAGATAGTGAGAGAGAGCATGAGTGGGGACGAGAGGGAGAAGCAGGTTCCCTGCTGAGCAGAGAGCCCCATGCAGGGCTTATCCCAGGACCCTGGGATCATGACCTGAGCCGAAGGCAGATGCTTAACCTACAGAGCCACCCAGGTGCCCCTAAAGAAGTATTTTCTGACTTTTTTTCAAATATCTATTTTAGGTTTGCTTTGAAGAAAGCTTTTGGAAATTTGATCATTGTTACTAATCATGTATACCTGAACCTGACATAAGTTAAATGACTTTCATTTCTTACTCGAGATCTGAATCTTTTCCTTTTGATCTGTTCAACAGCACTCATAGAACTCACATGAGCCAAGATGTTTAATTAAAGCCAAAATTTAATAGACACCAGCCTGGCTAACAAAATATAATTACATTATGAATTTTAACCTTAATAGAACTTCATTAAAAGAGAACATTAAAATATTCTGAGGAGTAAAAAAGAAAGTTGAAAGCTTGCCTTCACTACCTACTTGATCTCAACCCTATCTGGCTTTTCTTACTTCATCTGACATTGAATTAAATTTTTTTAATTAGAATACCTTTTCATTTATTGATTGCTTATGCACTAGATCCTGTTATATCTTTTCAAAAACCTTCTTTCATTCAATCATCTGAGCAGCTCTGTTGATAAGAATTTTTACCTCAGTTGAACAGATGAGAAACTGAAGCTCAGCAAACTTCTAGAACTTTCCCAAGATTTCTCAGTCAGCTGGTTGGGTCAGCTGCTCCAGTTCCAAATCCACAACTCTGTTCAGTGCCCCATGATGTTTCAATCATAGGAGATTATAGTGTGATTTCAAATTTATTACCAATTAGCTTCAAGTAACTTCTTAATATTATCTTTAAACTGGAAAGGCATTCCCACATTAATAATCTGTCTTTTCTAAAGAAGTAGAAGTAAAAATTACCTTCAAAATAATCCTCCAACATGTTTAGAAAAATTCTTATATGCAAACTGCTGTGGGCCCAATCTATAAACAAATGGTAAATAAGGAGTTGAGGGCTACTAAAGATTAACTTCTCAGCAGTTATGCACATTCTCCATTGACTGAGGTCTGTTTGACTCTCATAATTTTGGATGTATTTTTTTTTAAAGATTTTATTTATTTATTTATTTGAGAGAGAGAATGAGAGACAGCACAAGAGGGAAGAGGGTCAGAGGGAGAGGCAGACCCCCCGCTGAGCAGGGAGCCCGATGCGGGACTCGATCCCGGGACTCCAGGATCATGACCTGAGCTGAAGGCAGTCGCTTAACCGACTGAGCCACCCAGGCGCCCTAATTTTGGATGTATTAATTAGAGAGAAAAAAAATTTCCTTGTCAACCAAAAAGTTTATTAATACTGAGCACAGACTTGGGTACTAAACAAAGACATAGCTAATTCTCTTTAGTCTTAATCAGATTCTTTATTCTATCCAAAGTCATTCAATTAGAAAGATGCACTTAACACAGAGGTTAAAGAAATCAGTTCTGAGAAGTAGGAAGAATTAATTTGCTTATCATAAATTTATTTTCAAGTTGGCACTTCTCAACATAACTGTTTGCTGAGATGGAAGAGTTTCCTATTCCTCTAATTCAATTTGATAATAATTTGAAAGGTTTGATTGCATTTTGCCATTTGTGTTTGGCCTTCAAAAAGCCTAAATTTCACAGCAGGAAGCAGATTTATTTATACCTCCATTGATTGACATTTCCTCAGTCATCAAACAGACCAGACTCTATCGGAAAATGAAGTTTCCAAATGGGCAAAATTCTTGCATTTCTTAGGCTTTCTCAAAGCTTGTCACATGGAGTAGGAAAGAACTTAGGTGGGCTCCATGAAGTAGTAGAAAAGGCATTGTTCTGTAGTGAACACCTGCACTCTAAGTCCAGCTTTGCACCCAAGGGCCAGCTGTATGACTTTAAGAAAGCCAGCGAGTGTCTCTAAGGCCCTATTTTCTCATTCAATCAACAAACGGGCTGGACAGGGTTCTCACTGAATTCCCTTCTCCTCTATGACTGGCTACAGTGAGCCACTTACCAGTTGCATACAGACTTTGGAAATGCCATGCCTTTTAATTCAAAGCTCAAAAGCTGAGCAAGTGGTTTCCACTTTTGTAGCTTGATAAGCTTCCAGGGGGGATTGTCTCTGGATTCACCCTGAAATTTCCTTTGAAATTCAAGGACTTCTCATGAGACACATACCTCATGACTCAAGATGTGATATTTGCCTAAATTTTTTTCTTAGTAACAAACGTAGGAGGGAGCTATAAAAAGCTGAGTGGGAGAAACAGTCTTAAATTAGCTGCAGTAGTGGTGTTGGTTAGTCACAGGAAACCTAAATGACATGGAAACTTGAAGCAACACTATACATTTGTCAAAACTGGACAGAGCAGCTACACAAGGCTGATTGCTTTCTCACTGTCTGATGTAAACCATAGCTTCAGAAATTGAAAGTGCAGGAGTCAAACTAAAAAAGGACCAGAATTTGGGAAGAAAACAGAAAATGAGTTTGTTATTTCTTTTGAGCCAGAAAAAATATCTCTGGGGGAAAAAAAGATGAGTAGAAAACTCAAGAATTTCAGACCAAAATATTTAATCAAAGAACTCAGCTCCTACCAATATTCTTTTAAATATTTCTTAACTCTGGCAAGCTTATAATATCAACTAATCAATGAGAGTAGAAATCAGGATTAAAGAGACTAAATCTCTTACAGGCATCTATGTTCCACTTTAGCTAAAATAACTAACAGTTCAACCGGTTTAACTTGCCAGGGGAAGCACCTGTATGAGGTGACCGCTTACCTGATATAGGATTAACAAACTTGTTAGCTGTCAAGCGTTAAGACATGTAAAATCTACTACTACTACATTTCACACTCACTGGTATTTCAGAGCTTCCCAGAAAATGTTTTATTTATTTTCTTATGAGATGCGCACAGGAAGTCTGTGACCAGGCGGGCCTGGTGTCATGGTCCCTCTCTGCACATGAGAAGGGGAAGACCAGTAAGGCTTACGCAACCTCACCAAGTTCCTACAATCAGAGAGAGGAGAGGTGGGACTACAACTCATGCCCTCTGAGTAAACTCCCAAAAATAACTTAGTGCTTTCCTCCCCTTGCTCTGCCACTTGTCACTTGTATGTCCTCAGTTCTCTGTGCATTAGTTAGTCCTCAACCATACATGAGGTCATATGAAAAGCAATTAACTCTGCATGCCTGGCACATTAAGTGTTCAATAAATAGCAGCTACTCTAATAATTATATATATTTCTAAGCTTCTATATATTCCAATAATTTAAATCTCTGAAAGAAGGGATAGTTCATCATCTTTTCTATGACCATTAATTGAGAACCAGTTACATACCAATAGCTGTAATGAATTCTGGGGAGACAAATAAAAATAAGACAAAAATGTGACTGTGAACCTAAGATGTTTAGATCTACGTTTTTCATGATCTCAGATTTCTAAAGGTGGCAAATAACTAGAGCTGCTCTTAGTACTCATCGGTGACCCTCCTCCACACAACTCTGGAATTCCACTAATATGCTACCCTCCCAGTCTCCACTATTTTTTTTTTTTTGAACATGTGAATTTTAAGATTAGTCACTCAACCCTTTTGCATCAGCATGTAGACATAAATTAATGTTAAATAATTAGTCCCACATTCTCCTTCTGAGAGATCTTAGGCACTCAAGTAAGATAAGCATAAGGGAAAAAAATCAAAAAAGAAGTTGCTGAGAGATTATTGTAGAATGTCCAATGCCAAGAAGAGCAGTTAAAGGAAAAGGTCATCTACAAAATTAGGAGCTTCCTAGAAGTAAATGGTTTCTTGTGCTATACCAAAATAGTCTATAGTCTATAGGCATTAGTTACGGAAAAAGGAAGGAAGGATTTAAAAAAGAAGATGCTAGTTCCATACTTAGCATATTTCTATTCTTTTATAATTTGACTGTCTTTTATAAAATAGAAACAGATGAGGTTTAAATCAAGATGTCACACTTCCTGCAACCTCTATCTTTCACATCAAGTCTCTAAACATTAAATAAAAGATATTTTTTTTTTTTTAATTTTATTTATTTTTTAGAGAGCAAGCGAGAGAGAAACAGCATGAGAGGAGAGAGGGTCAGAGGGAGAAGCAGGCTCCCCGCTGAGCGGGGAGCCCGATGTGGGACTCGATCCCAGGACCCTGGGATCATGACCTGAGCCGAAGGCAGACGCTTAACCATCTGAGCCACCCAGGCGCCCGAATAAAAGATATTTTTTGTTTTTATTTTTATTTTTATTTATTTTTTAAGAGCGGGGGAGGGGCAAATGGAGAGGGAGAGACAGAATCTTAAGCAGACTCCACACTGAGCATGGAGCCCGCTGGGGGCTCGATCTCACAACCCTGAGATCACGACCTGAGCCAAAATAAAGAGTCAGATGCTTAACTGACTGAGCCACCCCAGGGGCCCTGAAAAGATATTTTTTATAAATTCAATTTATCAATTGGAAAATTATAAGAGATCCCCTTGGTGAACTGTTAGCCAAAGAGAATTTGGAAAGACAAAAAGCAGAAGGATTTGATGAGACGAGAAAGCACACAGTTGAAGTCTCTTGCAAAAAGTGCACGTGGCTCTGAGCCTGCCCTGAGCATGATGGGTCCAATACTGGTTTCCAGGGCCAGCAACAAGGGGACTGGGTTGATACGTCCATAAGAAGAACCAGGTGGTTCTGAGTATCAACCCAGTTGATACTCAACCCAGTCTTTTCACACCTCTGGACCATATCAACAAAAACTTTTTCACACCTCTGCACCATATCAACAAAAACACCACACATCAGCAACAGAGTCCTCTGTTCCCAGGTGGGGACATACCTGGGAGAAGCAAGTAAGGTTCCAGGAGACTGGTGACATTCAGAAGAAACGAGAAACTCATACCTAAAAGAATAAAAAAAAAATAACTAATGTATCCCATCAGGAACACATTCTTCCTGTTCCCACAAGTCCCCATTCTTGATTGGAGTGTTTACTCTCCAGTTTGCCACAATCCCCACTGCCCACACTACTTGTTTTTTTGTTTTTTTTTTTTTTTTAGCAGCCCAGGCCCATAGGCATTTGAGTTGGGACCCCTGCACTGAGAGACCACTGGGCATTCTCTGTGTCATCCTAAAAGGCACAGTGAATTAAAATGGGCTATAACAAAAACATCACATGTTTTTGTGTCAATCAAGTGACAAACTGAACTGCCAAAAGCCCCATCAGATAAAGTAACTGGCCCTAACCTCAAGACATTCTAAACCAATAATTTGATTTTCTGGGTCCCAAAATAACTGTGTAAACCATCTAGCAATAAACAGAAAGAATTATATGGGAGGACTCAGAGCTTCTGCAAAGATGGGCTGATTCATCTCCTGGAGGACCATGCGGCAAAGAGCAACAGATGTTATTAAACTGAAAGAACTTGAAATGGTAGGAAATAGGGTCTGGGTTAATTTAAAAATCCTTTTACCCGAGTCCCCTGTGTTTCTGTGCTCATGTGGTTTCTGAGTTTACCCTTTCAGCAAATTACAAACAGTTGCTTTTATAAGAGACAAGACCTTATTTCAAACTCAAATAGCAACAAAAGTTCACGGACCCCTGCCATCTGATTGTATACAGGACAGGGGCTCAGAGTTCAGACTATAGCAGCCAAATATCTTAGGCTATCGCGAGACAAACATAAAGTCAATAAAACAACTTCAGTAACATTCTGAAATTATACCCAAATTAAAACACTACACAGGCAATCCTGTACATATCTGATTTTGAAGATAGTATGTACACTTGAAGAGTATAAACCTAACCTAAAGATCCCAAAACTTAAAGGAGAAGGAAACCTCTCATTAAATTTGCTTCATGGCTTTCTCCATGAAGGTGAAAATAATAATACAAATTTGTGCATAACTATGCAAATTCTCAAGGAAAGGGGAAAACTAAGTCACCATCAATGCCACACAAAAAGAAAAAATGCCATTATCCTTGAGGCCAATGTGGCTTCAAAGGAAACAACAAGCTTTGCAATTTAAAATAGATTTTTAGAAGCAACTAGAATGCATCAACTTTTCAGTTAATTGCATATTATGTTTTTTTTTAAAAAATGTATACTCCCAGGGGTTTTACTTACAAAAACTTCATGTGATAAAAATGCTCCTAAGTTCTTCAGAATTTAAAACTATAGCCTTCAAGAACTAATACTTAAAATGTTTTCAAAGATCTATCTGTGTACGTTGTGTATATCAGAATGTAAGTTCCCCTAAGGAGAGTCTTTCAGGAAGGGATCAAAACAATGAAGTTTGTTGGAATAAACATGTTGGAAATCTCATAAAATATTTATGGTCATTTACCGAGATCATTTTGTGTATAGACAGTGGGATATAATGATAAAAATAACCAAATTTGAGAGATAAAAGTCATGATTTGGGGTCTCTCCTTTGTCATATGTTTCCAGGGCAAGTCAACTCAACTGCTTCAAGCTTCACTTTCTTCACTTTTAAAATGGGGATAGAGGGATGGCTGGGTGGTTCAGCCAGTTAAGCGTCTAAGAATTTTTCCTTTGTGGGGCACCTGGGTGGCTCAGTCCATTAAGCGTCCCACTCAACTCATGATTTCAGTTCCGGTCATGATCTCATGGGTCCTGAGATCAGGCTCTGCGATCAGTGGAGAGTCTGCTTGAGATTCTCTTTCGCTCTCCCTCTGCCATTTCCCCTACTCTCACGTGCTCTCTCTCTCCCTCTCAAATACATAAATAAATCTTAAAAAAAAAAAAAAAAGAGTTTTTCCTTCATGTCACCAAATTCAGCTATTTTGTGAGCCTTCAAGTTGGTACACAAATGTGAACTATAGCTCGCTTTTATAATGCTAGGTAATTTTTAAAACTATAAAATTAGTACCAAAGATAATAAGGTTAAAGCTCTCCCTGAACTATGTGCTTTGTGCCTTTTCTCAATTCCCAGTTAAAGAGAGATTGAAGGAAGAGGGAAGAACAGCAAAAAATGAATGTCACGGGCAGAGAACTTATACCTTTTTTCATCTATATCTTCTTAGAACATAACAGAAGGAACTGGTAGACAAAACCCTAAAGTGATTAAGATAAAAATCATTAAAATTTCAAATTTCAACTTTTACAAAGTAATGTACTCATTATCTAACAAAAAGTAGATTTCAGGGTCACCTGGGTGGCTCAGTCGTTAAGCATCCGCCTTCGGCTCAGGTCATGATCCCAGGGTCCTGGGATTGAGCCCTGCATCGGGCTCCCTGCTTGGTGGGAAGCCTGCTTCTCCCTCTCCCACTACCCCTGCTTGCATTCCCTCTCTTGCTGTGTACTTCTCTGTCAAATAAATAAACAAAATCTTTAAAAAACAAAGGATATTTCATTCACAGATTTCCTTGGCAGATACATTTTGAATAAATCCTATATCCCTGTAAATTTGTTCTTAGGAAATTTTGCCTTCTGGCTTTTCCATTGCTAGGAAATAGGACTGACTACTAAGAAAAATGGTGTTTAAAATTCCTAGCAGATTGGTCCAATATTATGCTATTATGCTTCTCAAATTCTCCCTTGGAATAAAAACTTTATGAAAGAGAGGCCATCTGATGCTCTAGGATTCAAAGTCATATGATTTTTTTTTTCTCTTTGGAGAGATCAGTGAATTTCTCTCCACACTCATTACATTCTTCACCGAGGAAGTCAGTGGTTTCATAGCAAGCTTTAGGCATAGGAGAGGATTCTTTGAGAATGGTATTCACCTTTGCAGTTTCAAACTTATTTTAGAAAGCAGAAAAAAGTTTTGATACATTTACCTTGGCATGACAGCAGGGAAATAAAGAGGTAACAGAGGACATTAGGTTGGCAGTGATGTCTCCAAGGTGGTTGACTCTATCATAGAGGGGAAAAATTTCCTTTGGTCATAAGAAATGGAAATTACCCCCTCCCCTCTAAACAGTATCCTGGATCTTAATAGTCTGTAAATGCACAGTCAGGATCAGAGATCTTGCTTAAGCTGATGGCACAGAATCACGGCCCAACAGAAATGTAATGCAACCACAAACATGAGCCACGTATGTAATTTTAAATTTTCTAGTGCCACACTTTAAAAAGTAAAGCAAAACAGGTAAAGTTAATTTTAGTAATATAACTCAATATATCCAAAATATTATTTTAACATGCAATTCCTAAAATAGTATTTTATGAACACGTTAATTATTAATACCATGCCAATAATGGTCTTATTAATATAATATTAAATTTATGTGTGCTATGTAATATTAAAGTATGATATTAATAATACATTAATTATTAATATTACTGCCCTTTTTTGTCCTCGTCTCTGAGCATGTCTCAGGTCGATCCCAGCATGTTGCAAGTGTTCAGTGGCCCACGGAGCTTGTGGCTACCATATTGGGTAGCATAAGACTAGGACTCTGGTTCTCTGAGCTGTGCATTCGAATCAGCGAAAGAAACTTTAAAAATCCTGATGACAGGCTATTCCCTAGATCAATTAAATCAGAAGCTTTGGGAGTCCCCCGAATGCCCCACCTTGTGCCAATCTTTTTCAAAACCAGGAACTCCAATGGATAGCAATAGTGAAGAGCCAGTGACCTAGAAAACACCACAGACTGGCATCACTCGACAATCTCCCCGGTGTCAGAATTCTGGCTTGAATATCCTTTCATTTTGTTTCTCCTTTGAAGTAAGTATTTGAAAGGGAGAAAGAAAATAGAAATAGCTGACCCTCTAATCACTTTCTCACTTTTCCAGCAAAACCTGGAATTAGGTTCACCTGAGCCATCGATTTCATCTCCACCACCTCACAGTACCGTCGTGTTTAAACCAAACAAACATTTACAGTGATGATAGTATTAATGTTGGTAAAAGACAGTGTTAACTGGAGTCACTGGCTGAAACCTATTCTGGCACAAGTGTGGCAAATAAAACTCTTTTATTATGGAAAATCTCCTCCTGTGAACACTGAGAAACAGGTTAGTCTGGCAACACAGCATTTTTCCCCCAGAATGCTTGTCAAGTGGATTTGTTGCACATCTTGGCCCTGCTCCTCTCTTTCTAAGTGAGCGTCTGCCGCCTGCCTGGAATCACTCCCAGCCTCAGATACTCAGCCAAAAGCAGGGGTCTGAGCCAAAGCAGCATTCAGACCACAAATGCCAAATGCAGTGCTGGCTTCTGAGAATCTGAGTGGGTCCTGGAGGTCTTACCTTCTCTCTGAGTTTGGCTCCATTCTAAAGGAATTTAGGCAAGTGAAAAATTTAGCACATTGATTTAGAAATGCAGGCTTCATAAAGTGCATGGTAAGTGTGTTCAATTCTGCTACATGCTTGAAAGCCAAGGCTAGAAACTATATCCACCAGCATTTTTGTGAGGTAGCTTGTTAAAGGACCCAGAGAGGCAGGAAGGTTAAGTGATTCATGCCATGTCACAGAGCTAATTAGAGCATCAGAAAACGGAATAGGAGCCAGTTCTTCCAATGCCTGACCCAGTGCTCTTGTCACCAACAAATCGCAGTGACTTAAAGTTCTTGTTTCTATTCTTTATCCTCTAGATGCAAATGGAAACTAGTAGTCTTTGGGGGGGGGGAGGTGGAATTAGCAATATCTAACAAAATTTTAAACTGGCATATTCTTGGCTCATTCATTTCACCTATAGGAATGTATCCTATAGAACATACACATGCCTAGCGACATTTGAACAAGGATGTTTGTTGCTGCATTCTTTGTGATAGTGAAATGTTGAAATCCATTTAAATGTCAATCAATACAGGTTTTAAAAAGAATGACAAAGGGGCATATAATGTACAATATGGCACTATAGCTAATAATACTGTATTATATATTTGAAAGTTGCTTGGAGAATAGATCTTAAAAGTTCTCATCATAAGAAAAATATTTGTAACTGTATGGCGATGCGTGTTAACTAGATTTAATGTGGTGACCATTTTGCAATACCTACAAATATGGAATCATTGTGTTGTACACGTGAAACTAATATAATCTTATATGTCAATTATATCGCAATTAAAAAAAAAAAGAATGACAAATACAACACCAAAGACACAATCTACAAAAGAAAGACTTGCAAGAATTGATAAGCTGGACTTCATTAAAATTAAAAACTTCTCCGTGAAAGACAATGCCAAAAGAATTAGAAGACAATCCACAGACTGGAAGAAATATTTGCAAAAGACACAGCTAATAAAGGACTGTAACTCAAAATACACAAAGAATTCTTCAAATTTAACAATAAGAAAATAAACAACCCAATTAAAAAAATGATCCAAAGACCTTAACAGACACTTCACCAAAGAAAATACACAGATAAGCATCTGAAATGATGTTCCAATCATATGCCAGGGAAATGCAAATTAAAACAACAACAAGATATCACTACACACCTATTGGAATGGTCAAAATCTGGAACACTGACAACACCAAATGCTAGCAAAGATGTGGAACAACAGAAATTCTCATTCATTGTTGGTGGAAATGCAAAATGGTGCAGCCACTTTGGTAGACAGCCTGGCAGTTTCTCACAAAACGAAACATACTCTTACCATGTGATCCAGCAATTGTGCTCCTTGGTATTTACCCAAAGGAGCTGAAAACTATGTCCACACAAAAATCTGCACATGGATGTTTATTGCAGCTTTATTCATAATTGCTAAAACCTGGAAACAACCAAGATGCCTTTCAGTAGGTGAATGGATAAACTCTAGTACATTCAGACAATGGCATATTATTCAAGGCTAAAAAGAAATAAGCTACCAAGCCATGAAAAGACATGGAGAACCTTAAATACATATTACTAAGTGAAAGAAATGAATCTGAAAAAGGCTACATACATACTGTATGATTCCAAATATATGGCATTCTGGAAAAGGCAAAATGATGGCAACAGAAAAAAAAAATCAATGGTTGCTGATAGTCAAGGGGAGGATGAACAGGCAGAACACAGAGGATTTTTAGGCAACAAGACTCCTCTGCGTGATATTGCAATGATAGATATAAGTCAATATACATTTATCCAAACTCATAGAGTGTACAACACCAAGAGTGAACCCTAAGGTAAACTGTTGGCTTTGGATGTTTACAGTGTGTCACTGTGGGTTCATCCCTGGTAACAAATATACCATTGTAGTGAGTGATGTTGTTAATGGGGAAAGTTCTTCATATGTGGGGACAGAGGGCATATGGAAAATCTCTGTTCCTTCCTCTCAATTTTGTTGTGAACCTAACATTCCTTTAAAAAAAAAAAAAACCTTAAAAATGATGCAGATTTGTATGGAAGTGTTGAATCACTATATTCTACACCTGAAACTAATATTACACTGTATGTTAACTAACTGGAATTTAAGTAAAAACTTAAAAAAAAATAAAATAAGAAAAAAATGATGTAGATTCATATGTACTGATATGGAAAGATCTCCAACACCGTGGTAAATTAAAAATTCAAGTCACAAAAAATTCTAATATTATCTCATTTATACAGAAGAGGAAAACAGAAATGTATGTGTGTAGATTTATAGTAAACTTCTAGAAGGATATTTGGAAAAACTGTTAGAAGTGGTTGTTTCTCATAAAGGCAGGAGGATTTGGAGATATACTTCTGCATCATTAGATACTGTTACGTGGAGGACAAATTTCCATAGTACACATGTAATTAAAAATAAACATATTCAGGGGCGCCTCGGTGGCTCAGTCGTTAAGCGTCTGCCTTCGGCTCAGGTCATGATCCTGGGGTCCTGGGATCGAGCCCCACATTGGGCCCCCTGCTCCTTGGGAAGCCTGCTTCTTCCTCTCCCACTCCCCCTGCTTGTGTTCCCTCTCTCGCTGTATCTCTCACTGTCAAATAAATAAAATCTTTAAAAATAAATAAATAAATAAATAAACATATTCAGAAAAATATTCCTGGACCTCACTGTAAACAATCCAGAATACTCACAAAGGGCATGTTTATTTAGAAATGTAGATATTCTTTTTCATAACATAAATGCAGACTTCAAAATGCCCCACACAGTACTCTTGAAACTTGTTTTATAAGTCATTTGTGTTACAGCTAAAGAATAAAGAAAAACTAATTACATAAAGAATGATTAGTGAATTAATTAATTAAAATTCCACAGTCTCCTTTTCTGAAGAAATGTTGTTGAGATTTTAGCATTATAAAAGAAATATATAACAGCTATAAATATTATAATTTCATGAGGCTTTGAATGTTTATATTAGAAAAAAAGCAGGCTTGCAAATTATAGCCAAAATAATAGAAATAGTTTGCTCGGAACACAAGTGAAAGCAATAAAATAAAAAATTGATTCAATTTTTTGCCTCTTCCTTATGCCGAGCAAGGATAAATTCCACTATACCTGATCTCCCAGGATTGGAGAGCGGACCAGTGGTTGATTGGCTAGTTAGGCACCAGATAAGGATTGCTGCTGTTCATTCGTGTGTGAACCTGGATGTGTGCAAGCACAGTGGGCGTCTGGGTCTTCAGCAGTAGTAGAGAGATTTCAGAGAGGGTGATGTAAAAAGTAAGCAGATCACAGAGTAGATGAAATCGGGTGCTCTTCCAAGCAAAGGGAAAGAATGTATAAGCAGAAAGGGTTAGGGTTCCCCAGGAAAAGAAAGATAGACATAGCTTCCATGACCCAAGAGAAGTCACTGTAGGTCCCCAGCTATTTTCCATGATCTGTGCCCTGCTTGGGAGAGCACACTTCTTGCAGAACTTCCTAAGAGGTGTCGGAATTACAAAGATATCCAAAAACCGCACTAGTTAAGGATTTTCAGGGAACAGAGGGAATGCAAACACTAACAGTCTCTACCAGGCCAGGAAACAGCCTAACTGGATCAGGGACAATAAATATCTGGTAAAACTCCTAGTGCAGTTTCAAAAGTAATCAAGGACCTGAACTCCTTCCCCGAGATAGCGCACCCAAGACCCCCATGTAGCTTATACCAGCTCCAGGAGCATGCCTATAGCCCCTGCCCCTGGTCTGCTGGTTACCTCTGCTTCATTATAATGTTAAAATCTCCCCTGTAGGAGGAGCACAAACTTCATGAACATGACATAGGATGAATGTAGAGGCATGTTTTCTAAGTACTTGCACAACCTTATGCCTGCCTTTACATGCAACGACAAAGCTCCCCTTTCTGAATATTCATCCTAACCCTAAATAAAAATAACCTAATCACCCCTGCTCAGGGAATCACAGCTTTGGAAGTTATTCCCTGTGATCTCCATATTTGCTAGAAATAAAGTTTCCCTTGTAGGACGAGTCTACCTGGGGTAGTCTCTATCAGTAACTCACCAAGGAGAGAACTCATATTAGTTTGGTTACAAATGGATGCCAAAAACATAGTAAGTCTTGAAATTTTTCGGTAGAATGGAATACAGAGTTCGTAAAGAAACTAGTGGGAATGATGCTGTAGATAGATGTAGGACAGAAGCAGATAATCAGGGCCCTTCACAAGCCATGCATATTAATTTGGATGTTTTATGTTTTACTCCAATGTAGACCAGAATGGGAGCCACCAGTTACATGTGGTTGTGAGTACTTAAGATGTGGCTAGCTCAAAGTCAGACGTGCTGTTAACTGTAAAACAGTACACACCAGATGTCAAAGAATTAGAATGAAAAAGAATTTTAAATACCTCATTATTATTTTTAACTGATTACATGTTGAAGTGGTAATGTTTTGAATATATTGGGCAAAATTAAAAATCTATAATTGAAATGAATTTCACCTGTCTTTTGTTTTTAATTGGTTAGTAAAATTCTTTCTATTACGTATGTGTCTAATGTTATGTTTCTACTGACAATGTTGCTTTAGATAATAGTTAGATGGTTTAACAGAGGAGTGAGGGATGGGATTTGCATTTTAAAAGTATCCCCTAGCAAAAGTGTGAAGAATGGTTTGTAGCAAAGCCAATTCCTCAGCTATTATAACAGTCCAAGGAAAAAAGATGAAGCTTATTAAGACAAGAGCGCTGGAGACAAAAGAACAGGACAGATTCAACCCATGGGCTATCGAGAATGAAGGATAGAGAAGATAAGCTTTAAATTTCTTGTTCTGATGGCTGGATTCTTGATGATTCCATTAACTCAGAAGATAATAATAGGAAGACCTAGTTTGAGTAAGAAGTTTAGAAAGAGAGCATTAATTCTGCATAGAATATGTCATGATGCTTGAGGGACCTGAAGTATCCATTTGCGATAGACAAAAAGAAACATGCTGGAGTTCTGGGAAAAGCTTTGGACTGGAGACAGGGACATGTGTTCATCAGTGCATGCATAGAGGATGATGTCACTGTTAGGAAACTGTCCTTTTTGAAAACAGTACAGAATTCTGAGGGTGAGGAAACTGTTTGCCAAGAGATTAGGAGAAAGAAGCCAGAGGGATTAGAAGAGAACCAGGAAATACTGTTTCAAAAGCTCAGCAAGTGGAAATCAAGCTGCAAAGAGGGGCCCGTTGTATGGGATTTTTATCAGCCCCTTGGGGATGAGTTACATGCATTTTATGTTACACACTTAGTTTACAACAGTGGTCAACAGGACTCAAACGCAGGTCACCTGGTACAGGTCTTCTTATTCAAAATCCTGGCTATTCGATGTATATAACCAGGTCATCTTTACCCCTAAAATACTAAGTGGGCTAAGGCAAATTTGTATTATCAACAACAGGATGAAAATAAGATGAAGGAAAAAAGTTAGGCTCTCTGTTGAATGACAGACCTGTACCTCTGAAACAAATAATACATTATATGTTAAAAAAAAAAAAGAAAAAGAAAAAGAAGAAGAAGAAGAAGAAGAAGAAGAAGAAGAAGAAGAAGAAGAAGAAGAAGAAGAAGAAGAAGAAAGAAGATAGCAGGAAGGGAAGAATGAAGGGGGGAAATTGGAGGGGGAGATGAACCATGAGAGACTATGAACTCAGAAACAAACGGAGAGTTCTGGGGCGGGGGATGGGTTAGCCTGGTGATGGGTATTAAAGAGGGCACGTACTGCATAACATAATAAAAAACAAACAAACAAACAAAAATTAGGCTCTCAGCTTTGGTCAGTTCTTCAGGGAAGTGAGGGATTGACCAAGAGACCAGGTCAGTGGGCATAAATTCTGTGTGATTTTCCTCACCACCTTTGCTAGCTATTTCGACAGCTTCTAGAATCAGACCACACCTGTTCTAGGTGGAGGCACTAGTGGGTGGGGTCCCCACTCCAGTCCCCCAGTCCCCTGCTGTAGGTTCAGCTGGAATCAGGAAGGCCTGAGATTAGAAAGCAGCAGGAGACTGGAGGAAGGCTAACTCTTTCAGCTTCAGGTAGCTCTCTCCTCAAGCCCTTCTTATCTCCATTCTCAACCCTATCTTTTCTAAACCCCATGTAGAAGCTTCTGGAGACTTTAGGAAAGAGAAGCAATGCATTCTTTACAGGATCTGTTGAAGCCAGAAAATTCGCGATAGGCCTTGTTGCCAAGCTTGGCCCTGCAGCCTCTATCAGCACCCTGCCTCAAAGAGAAATGACAGAGCTCCTGGTAGGAAAGGTCCCTTTTCTCTTCACATGATCATCACAGCAAAGCCTTTTGTCATTATGTGTTGAACTGCCCGCTGGTCAGATTCATAACAGTCCTAACAAAAGGTGTTCTGATGATTATTGTTTAAACAGCTCTGTGGAAGCCCCACTCTGGCCCAAAACATACCTCTTCTACCTTTCCCATCCACCTAGTATAAATCTAGTATTCATTTAAATGAGCATCCTATTTGGAACTGCAGGCATCCCCGTGAATTCTGGTATTTGACTAGTTCACCCTAGACAAAAGAGATTGCTTGAAGGGGGACAAGCAACAAATTGACAGTGTGTCTCTGGTGCTATCTGTGTACCTAATGTCCAGGAGATGTAGGGGAGAGGGACAGAGGTGGAGTACCTCTACCTCGACGGTCTAGAAAGGAAAGGTCTATAAGAAGCACAAAAAGAAAGGAGAGTATGGATGATTAAACCAAGGTCACTACTATACAATTTTTCATGAGTTCCATCCTATCAGGAGGATCTCCTCCGAGCATGGACTCCTCAAAACCAACTTCTAATGGGCCTGCTGAACCAAGTGGCTGGGAGGTGAATAATTTTAGACTCTCAAGTACCACAGGGCATGATAGACCAGATGTAATGGAACTGAGATATTTGGCTGTGACAAGAGGGAAAAACAAAACAACAACAAAAAAAACCTTCAAGCTAGAAGTCTAGAATATTTATGGAAGGTGTAATCGTATTTCAAGGAAATTCCAGCTAAATTATTCCAAGGCTTTGTTTTCTTCAAAGGGTCAAGCACAGCACCTTGATAAAAAAAAAAAAAACAGGGTTTATCACCCTTATTGAAGAAAACTGCAATCCAATCAGAGGCCTGTGCCTAAATGTACAAACAATTAGCCATAAGCTTGAAAGACTAAGGGACTGGTGATTCACAGATATGCTACTTGCTCCAGCATTCCGTACTCCCTTTCCCCGCATCCCAGGGTAATGAACCCTTGAGCGTGAATTGCAGTACTGCACACGTCTCCATGGACTGCTGGACAACATTTTCGGGAGTGGGGCCACGACATCTAGAAATCAAGCACTCCTCCAAAGGTCTGGAATTGACAGAAGGATAGAAGCTCAGAGGGACTTCTGGGGAGAACAAAGCAAACTACAGAGTAAGTACTAACCAAATAAGTGGTAGAGATTACTGTTTTAATGTTTTTACCAGTTAGATGCTACCTAGGCCAGTTATCTAATTATATTAGGCACTCTCGGTAGCTCTGATGGTGCCTAAGGCTCCGCCAAGCTTTCCCAGTTCTGTGCTTTCACAGTTTTCTGAAGAGTTCATCAGATTATTTATATACTGCATTTATACCACACTCAAAAGAGAAAGACCGTTGGAACCCCAAGCACACAACTAAGGGAAGCTGCTGCAGAGGTAACACATTTCAAATATTTCTGAACTAATTTAAGGCAGAAAGGAGGCCTTGGCAATGTTTACATTGCTGAGATGATATGGCAGATCCAGCGACACTGTGTTACCTTGAAATTGCTCACATTGCTTGTTCAAAGGGCTTCTGATTTCTTGAGTTATGTGTCTTTAGTACTATGTGTCTTAATAGTATTTTGCAAGATGTTAGGAGGACTGTATATGTTTCACAAAATGTTTTCCATTTTGAAGCAAAATATTAAATTGTAGACAATCTCTCTTACTCTATTTTGTTTAATTGATAAGTATTTTTTTAAGGGAGAAAAAGCAAAATTAGCATTTAAATTGTGCATTTGCTTCTTTATAATTTAACCAGACAATCATATTACCTGGGGCATTGGAATTCGAGAGAACACCATGAGCATTAAAATCATTCTCTATGCACATATAAAAAAGATGAACTCCATAGAGATTGCTAAAATACCTACAATAGCAAAAAGAAATATTATTTTTTATGGCTTATTATCCTATCTCAATGAGATCCAGTAGCAATTAATGACATGCCAAAATAGAAAAAAATATATGATATATATTATGAGGTTAAAAGACAAACTGATGAAAACCTGAGTAGATATAAAAATTCAAACTTGCCTTTATAACCAATTAAGTATAAACCAAATGGTATTTGAGAGTAAATTTATAGCACCTTACAGAAAATCATTCTTATTATTCATGGTCTCTTTTTGTTTCAATAAACAGATTCCTGGCATTAAGAATCTATATTCACACATTACCACTGGCAATTGATCTCTGGAAAATATGCCATATTTCACAAAATTTATGCCATGCTTAATGGATGGTTGTTAATGTTCACCAAACCCATAGATTAAAGTAAATGGAAGAGAGCTCATTGTTTGTACAAACCGGTTAGAAAAAAACTAGGCCTCCAAGAGTTCTTTCCCAGCTGTGCAGACAGAGAAGCAGAAAGACAGTGACTTGTGGGTTTTAATAAGGTACCCTTTTGGGGACAGACTGGGTGGCTCAGTCGGGAGTCCAAGGGTCGTGAGTTCAAGCCCCGCGCTGGGTGTGGAGCCAAATAAATAAATAAATAAATAAATAAGGTAGGTAGGTAGGTAGGTACTCTTAAATTCTCCTTAAATTCTAGTTAAAAAAAAAAAAATCCTGTAAAGTTGGCTTAAAGGAGGGATGAGAAAACACACAAGATGTGAGGGGCTCTGATGGACTGGTAAGTAATTCACGTTTATGGAGTATTCACTAAATGCTGGCCCTGTGTGGAGGTGTAATATACCAGGTATTTCATTTAATTCTCACAATAAGCCCAGGGGAAAGCACTATTATTCCATTTTATAAACAAAGAAACTGAGACTCAGGAGGGCCAGTGTTTCATAACTTGCCTAAAATTACCCAAATAGAAGTGCCAGGATGCAGTTTTGCCCGCTCAGGTTTTTTGTGCAGCATTTCATCTGTTGAGATGGAAGTAGGTCTTTTTTGAAATAAAAGTAGTCCATGTTCCAAGAATACTTAAGAATTGCTGGGTTACCTGAAACTAGCTAGATTTCTTTCCTGTAGGATTTGTTCAGAGGTTTGGCTTTTGTTTGTTTTTGTTTAAGATGTTATTTGTTTTACAGAGAGAGAGACAGCGAGAGAGGGAACACAGCAGGGGCAGAGGGAGAGGGAGAAATGGGCTTCCAGCTGAGCAGAGAGCCTGATGCGGGGCTTGATCCCAGGCCTGGGATCATGACCCGAGCAGAAGGCAGACGCTTAACCGACTGAGCCACCCAGGTGCCCCTGTTCAGAGTTTTCAATAAGGCACAATGCATAATGAATCTGCAAGAGGTGACTACTGCATATGACATTTTCAAAGGTAATTGTAGAAACATTTTGTCCTAGAACATCTGATTACATTATGAAAGCCGGGGCGAAATCCTCTAAGGATTAGAAATCCTCTAAGGGGAAGGAGGGAGTGGTGGTGGAGGTGGTGAGAGAGCCCTCACACCCTCGCACCCTGTGACCCCATCACATCCTCCATGGCTTTCTCATTCCTGGCGTGATTCTGCAGAAGGGGCAGGTGCTCCTAGGTCCTCTGCCAGAAATGAGTTTCTCACCCACCGGAGGACACGGCTGCAAGCAGAAACACTTTCTCTATTTGGTGGAAATTATTGCCCTTTGAGTGTTTCTCTCCTCTACCCACCCTGCCTCTTCTCTCATGCCAGGATTGTTTCCAGTGCCCAGCACTGTCCCTCTTCCACAGAGGAAGAGAGGCAGGAACAGCCGGGTAATTTCCACAAATGGGAGGCGTGGAGATCAACAAGCACACATTTGACAGTTGCAGAACAGAAGCACAGATCACCAGAGAAGGTTGAGGGATTAAGGCAAACTATTATGAGCACATAAGGAATTGTATGGGAAAAGTAACAGTATGTATCAACTCTGTTCCCCACAGGAAAAAGCTTTTATTATCTTTTTCTGGTGTTCTTCGTTGAATACACGTTTTTCTGACTCTAATAAACAAGAAGACGTGTTTAATTTTTCAAGCCATCAGAAGCCTCAGAACAAGATTTCTTTCATTTTTTTTCTCTCACAAGTATCAAAGCCTCAATATATAACTTCCTGAACATTCATTAAGTTTCACTTAACCACAAAGACCTAAAATAAAGCCTAAAATGTTACCATCGTGCTTTCTGATTAATTGATAATATCAATAGTAATCATTTGCCTCAAAGATCATATGAGAGGAAGAAATGTGCTCTTATTTGGACTTTTAAGCATCTGCCTCAAAGATTTTTAAAGATTATCAATAGTACTTAAGAAATTACCCAGAGTTAGAACTCCAAAGGACTCCTTTAGAAAAAAAATGTATGAAATGATCATATTTAAATATTTTAAAAACAGCTCAGCACATATATTGACCAGTCTGTGTTAGATCCAGCCTAAGCAGGGTCCTAAATACCCAGAGATGACAGAAATTAGCCATTTGCTAGAACTTAGGGAGATCTGAGGGGTCCTGGTGGAGGGGCTAAGGAGGGCGACCGCATAGCAGGAGGGACACAGGACCAGCTCAGAGAACAGCTACTGACCAACTATTATGGAAGCTTTTGAGTATTTTAACAGCAGCTATGACCATAATGGTGCCTATCTGTAAGGTACAGTCACCATTCCTTAGAGATAAGGAATTATTTTCTAGTTCAATTTGCCATTAACCTTAAAGGTAACTTAACCTGTCGGAAAATGTCTTTTAAGAAAACCCCTTCAGCGGAACGCCTAAGGGCCTCAGTCGGTTAAGTGTTTGCCTTCGGCTCATGTCATGATCCGGGGTCCTCCTGGGATCCAGCCCTGTGTCAGGCTCTCTGCTCAATGAGAAGTCTTCTTCTCCCTCTCCCTCTCCCTCTGTGATCTCTCTCACTCTCTCTCAAATAAATAAATAAAATCTTAAAAAAAAAAAGGAAAAGGAAAACCCTTTGGCTTTGATTTGTCTACGTAAAGAATGGTATCATTTAAGCCTTAGTGGTATACTATTGCAGATTCTTCAGAGCAGTCTATGTTACTGTTAATAGGAGAACCTGGTTTTCTTGGATTTATCTAAAGTGTCATTTATTTATCTTAGGCAAACAGAACCAAAAGTAAACTGCTACAGGACTCATTAGTTCTAACCACAAACCTGAGATGCAACCTTCTCTCTATATTCTATTAAGTGCACACTTTTAGCTCCTTTTTCCTTAGCCAAAAAGAATCTAATCATTACCCATAGAATTTACATATCAGTTGTTTTGAAACAGCCGGTTGCCATAAGTTTCCAGCATATTGTGACTTGTTATTGCCAGTTCACTAGGACTAGACTAATTGATGGGGGCGGCATAAGCCTGTCCTCTCTCTTCCACTTCTTGTTAGAACTCCCAGTGTTCTCCAAGAGTTGGCATCATTACAGAGGGTCTGCAGTCTTTTGAGATTTTCATAAGCATATTACCAAATATTCTTTCCTTTCCTCATTCCCCTTCATGAACACTGATTATATATATATATACACACACATATATATAGTCACATGTTATATATATTTATATTTGTAAAATAAGGCAAAGGAAAGGAAAAACTTTCTGAATAAAGGAAAAATTTTCATTGTTTATTTAGAAATTACTTACATTAAACATTAAAAATGAGGACTTTATCAGTCCACAAACTAGACTTTAATAAGTAAAAAAAAAAGAAAAAAGATGGGGCGCCTGGGTGGCTCAGTTGGTTAAGCGACTGCCTTCGGCTCAGGTCATGATCCTGGAGTCCCGCATCGGGCTCCCTGCTCGGCGGGGAGCCTGCTTCTCCCTCTGACCCTCCCCTCACTCATGTGCTCTCTCTCTCTCATTCTCTCTCTCTCAAATAAATAAATAAAATCTTTAAAGAAAGAAAAAAGAAAAAAGGGCGCCTGGGTGGCTCAGTTGGTTAAGCGACTGCCTTCAGCTCAGGTCATGATCCTGGAGTCCTGGGATCGAGTCCCGCATCAGGCTCCCTGCTCAGCAGGGAGTCTGCTTCTCCTTCTGACCCTCCCCCCTCTCATGCTCTCTATCTCATTCTCTCTCTCAAATAAATAAAAATAAAATCTTTAAAAAAAAAAAAAAAAAAAAAAGAAAAAAGAAAAAAACAGAGTATTATGTCAACGTATTGAGTTTCAAAATAATATTCAAATACAGTATTCTCATTGTTCAATTGAAACTGAAACAATTTGAGTGCAATTAAAATGATACCAGATAAAAATAAAATAAAACCACATTACTTTCCTCTTATTTTATAAATGAAAGAAAAATAAGTAGGTTACATGAAAATCAAAGTTCACTGATGCAAATCAAAATCACAATCAGATGTCACCTCACACCAGTCAGAATGGCTAGTACCAAAAATACAAGAAATAACGTGTTGGCGAGGATGTGGAGAAAAGGGAACCCTTGTGCACTGTTGATGAGAATGTAAATTGGTGCAGCCACTGCAGAAAATGGTATGAAGATTCCTCAAGTAATTAAAATTAGAATTCCCATATGATCCAGTAATTCCACTACTGAGTATTTACCCAAAGAGAATAAAAACACTAACTTGAAAAGATATATGCACCCTTATGTTTAATGCAGCATTATTTACAATAGCCAAGATATGAAGGCAACCCAAGTGTCCATTGATAGATGAATGGATAAAGAAGATGTGGTGTATATAAACAATAGAATATTACTCAGCCATAAATAAGGATGAGACCTTGCCATTTGCAACAACATGGATGGAGCTAGACAACATTATGCTAAGTGAAGTAAGAGAAAGACAATTTTCTAACTCAAGATTTATACAATAAAATGGGAATAAGCCTTCTTTGTCACTAACAAACCATTAAAATTGTTGTGTGTCTCTTAGAAAAATGAATGTCATTATACAGTAAGTGTCAAATAAATATCCAAAGGAGGGAAAGAGGACTTCTTGAATACAGCACCCTGGAGGGAAAATGAAAATAGGATGTTTCTACCGGGTTAGATTCACAAAGTGACTGCAAGACCAGTATTTGATGAGTCAGTCATGATTAAGGAAAACAAGGCAACAGGGCATGTAGGATCCTTAACCACCTCTACTTCCATATTTCTTTATGATGGGGTTCAGGATACACTACCACAAAATATGGCTCCTTGGCATACTGAATATCTTAACCTGAATTTGAGAAAATGGCAGAAGTAGGAAGGTCACACTAACCTTCTCCCAACTGCCCTTCTTCCCTGAAATGGGTCATAAATCTCCCATATGAAACATACCTTCTACCAGGGGGTACCTCCTGTACCAGGAGGAAGGCAGACATTTTTATCACCAGAGACAGGGAATTTGGGGTCAAGAAATCTATATAAACAAACCCTGTTAAACAGACCCTTATCTTCTCAGCTTCTTTAACATTCACTAACCCTATACCCAACGCCTTTGTCTTATCAATTCTTCACAAATTTATTGATTATCTAAAAGGTATAAAAGCTTCTGCTCTGGTAACTTCTTCATGTGTTCATTGTCCTGTAAAGATTCCTTATACATGTAAACATTCTGTAAAATGTGTAGACTTTTCTCCTGTTACTCTGTTTTTGTCAGTTTAATTTTCAGACCCACCCAAGGACCTTAAGAGGGTTGAGGAAAACTTTTTTCTCCATTTCATTATCACATGAGCTATGTACTGATAGGAATTATGAAATGGTTTCATAATTGTACTTCCTGTCATAAGAGGCTTCCATAACCAGTAGATATCCAGAGTCTTTGTATTCTTCTGGGCCTTTCCTGGGTAGTTCCCTTAAACTAAAGAGGCCTCACTGCAACCTGTTCCTCCCTGAAGTTTCATGGAATTCTTCCTGTCAGAATTTAAATCTCCTTTTGTGTTCCTCACAACTTCATTTGGCAGCTCTTCATTCAGCTGTCCTGGTTGGCCCTTTTGAGAGCAGGTACTATGTCCTTTATTCCTTCTTATTCCCAACAACAAACACCAACTGAATGTTGAGAAAGTATCATTTTCTTCAGCTACTTGAAGAAAACACAAGGTGTGACAAAATGTATTGAATATCTATTGTGGGAAAGGCTTTACACAGAGTAATAGGAGACTCAATCCTTTCACTCTCCCTTTGGGTGCTAACTCAAAAATCCCTGGAGGAAGCCCTACAAAGCTGTCTAACAGGAGACTGAGGATTCATTTACCACAGACTCGTGAACTACCCCACACACAGGAGCACTGGGTGTCAGGGCAAGCCAAATGTCACCTTAAACAACGCAATACAGGGAAGTTCTGTCTGAACAGAAAGTGAGCTCATCTGAGTTCTAATCCCCTTTTTATTCTTCATCAATACAGACAAGTTTCTTTAGGTTTCTGGGATCTGTTTCTACAAAATGTCAAGGCTAAACAGGATAGACCCTGATTGCTCTTTTTAGCCCTTCCATCTAAACATACAGGCCCCCCAGCATGTGTTGCTAAGAAATTTCAAAAGAATTTCGTTGAAACCCAGATCAGCCTCCAAGTCGACTGTTTCGATGCCAGGTCCTCTGCCACGGCCTTCCCAGCTGTTACCACAGATGAAGTGCCTGGGCTCCTCACATCAACGCCTCCAGAGATTCAGTGCCCTCCAGCCTTGCTCCCTCTTTTTCTTACACCATTTTTCAGATCATCTTATAAACTAGCCATTATTTTTCTCATCTTAAGAAAAAAAATTAACTTTTCCCTCTCCTGAAATCATTTCACTCCATTTCTCTCCCCTTTAGAATCCGTTGTCCCAGAAGAGTTGTTTACCGCCAGCCTTTCCAATTTCCCTCTCCCCTCTCACTTGAAGAGACTCCTCTCAGATGCTAAGCTCCACAAAACTCTACTAGAACTGCTATTGCCAAGCTGCACTATGAGCTCCTGAGACCTGCTGTACAATATTGTACCTATAGTCAACACTAACATATTCCATGTTTAAAACTCTGTTAAGAGGGTAGATACCATGTTAAATGTTCTTACCATAATAAACAAAAATTTTTTAAAAAGAGCCATTTGATGGAATGGATCATACCCTCCTTCCTGAAACAATTTTTTTTTAAAGATTTTATTTATTTATTTGACAGAGAGAGACACAGCGAGAGAGGGAACACAAACAGGGGCAGAGGGAGAGGGAGAAGCAGGCTTCCCACGGAGTAGGGAGCCTGATGCAGGGCTCGATCCCAGGACCCTGGGATCCTGACCTGAGCCGAAGGCAGATGCCTAAAGACTGAGCCACCCAGGTGCCCCCTGAAACACTTTTTACCGTCTTTTCAGTTTAGGTGAAGAAACACTGTATTTCCCTAATTTCAGTCCAACTGTGTCTTGCTGTATCTTTGCATCTCTAAAATATATGTATAAGATAATGAATAAGTATTCATAATATTTACTTGTTGAGCATTTACTACATGCTTGAATATGTGCAGCTTGCTAAAATGAACCAGATCTTGATTCTGCCCCCAAAGAGACTAAATCCAGAGAAATATAAGATAGGAAGGTGAATGCATATCATGCAAAATACAGATATAAGATTTTAAAGAAAAGTACAGATGTGGAGCCACAAGTGTTAAAAAGAGGGATTACTTCCATGTATGATGATCAGGCAAACTTCATGAGAGTGTAGATTACACATGGAAAGAATCCTGATAAGCAGAGGCAGGAGAGAAAAGTATCCAAGAAAGAGGAAATAGGTTGGATAAGTGTAGAAAGGAAGAAAAGTAGAGCGTAGGTCCCAGAGATAGCAAGTCAGTAGTCCAGTTTGGCTGGAAGTAGGAAGTACAAAGAAGAACATGGGAAATTTGGGTGGGGTGGGGAGGCATGGATTAAATTTTGGACACTGTAAAGTTGAAGGACTAATGGAACCATGAAGTTCCTATTGTCCAAGAGGAAGCTGAAAGTATGGAATTGGAGTGAGTCAAAGCTTGCAATGGAGATTTAGGGGTCTGCAGAATAGAAGTGACCAGAAAAGCCACAGCATTATCAAGGAGGAAAGTGCAGATGAAAGAGATAAGGAGTAAAGGTGAAATTATTGAAGACTGTTTCTGTATGTGGCTTTCTCAGTACATGTAAGTAGCAAAATTTCAATAAATCCAAGTTCGTAATCACTAAGTTGACAATTATTTATTGGGTACCAATTTTTCTATGTGTTGGGGATGCTGAAGGGAAATAAATAGATGGAGTTTCTACCCTCAAGGATCATCTGCTCCAGTAGAAGATAATAAATACATAAAACAAACACATTCATGAAAAAAAATTTCAAGTATTAATGAGAAGACAAAATATGTACCTGTGATACAGGGTGAAGGAGAGTGAGAGTCTGCTTTTTAATTATCTATTAAATAAAAACTACTATTTATGGAGAACACAGCTCTGCCTATATTATTCCATCCAAGCCTTGGTAAAAACCTAATCTTACAGAAAAAGGAGCGAGGCTTAGAGAATTTAACTTTCCCAAGTTCAGCCAGAACCCAAGTGGCAAAGCAGAGATGTGGACCCAGATTCATCTGACCCAAAGACTGGACTATGGTGAATTTCTCCTTTCTGCACATTTACTATATCCTGAGGTTATACTTCCACTTACAGGTCCTATAAGGCATGTGCTTGAAGATTGTTTCCATCCATAACTGTGAGCTTATGACTCACCACATTCTCTTTCACCCTAGCAATTTACAGGTCCAACCCAGAGTCCAGGGAGGATGAATTAGATTCCAACATTTGATGAGGGTCACTGAAAAGGATTTGTAGCTGTTTTTTATCCACTATTGATTATCCTCTGGCAACAATTACTTACCTTCCACCCACATGCAAATATAGTTGCCTCCTCCTGAGAACCTCAAAAGGCTCAGCCCATTATAATATTTGACCGAATATCCATAATCTCATGATCATGATAAGTCTCCTCAGGTGCAGTTTCTTGGGTGCAATCACCTTATTCCAAAGACAAATTATCTACCCCCCCCCACACACACACCCAGGATACAATGGTTGAACAGGACAGGAGAATTGCAATAATCATTCTTAACCAAAAAAAGAAAGACTAGGAGGCACATAGCAATCTCTGGATAGCAATTCTGAAATCCACCCAGGTACAGGTTGTCAGGGTTCCCTACTATGGACATAGGAAATGTTCCTTGGTTAAGGTTCAGTTCTACTCCTTAAGAATTGGTCCCAAATTCATTGTTCTGTGATTCCTGGGTCCCCCTCAAGACTCCTGGTTTCATAGTTTAAGAGACTCTTCCTTCTTCTTAAAAATGGCCCATGTTTATAGCTCAACAGCTGCCTAATCCTACTTACTGGCCATGGAGAATCGATTCTCAGAAAAATATTTTCATATCAAACAGTTTCTGACTCTTCTAGTCCAACTGATATAATGCCCTTAAAACTTCTGTGAGTTTTCTATAAATATGATTGGAGTATACTCTATGCCCCAAAAGCCATCCTTATAGTTATTTTTGAGAGAGAGCTCTCTTTACTGTGGGTTGGCATGGTAAGAAAATGCCTCTAAGATTGTTAGAAGCCCTTTTGTCTAGTTGAGAGGATCTATCATGCAAAATGTTTAACCTTTCCACGGTCTCAACAAAGGCTTTATAGTTACACACCTGTCAATCTTTACCTAAGGCCACTTCTTTCTTTGGGAATCTTTTGCTGGCTAGACAGACTGAGGATGAGAAACAGTTTTATATTCCAATCAGCAAATCCAGGGCTCTCTATATTTTTTCTAAATCCTGCTTATAAACTGCATTGTTCCTTGTTTAGTTTATTTCTCTCCTCCTATAACATTATACACAGTCAAAAAAGAGATGTTAATATTTTTCAAGTTATATCCAGAAATCTTTGCCAGATACACAGGTTTATCAGATACATTTCTCAGCTTCCATATTATTGTAGGCAAAAATACAAAACATATGTAGCCATCTTTTGAGCTTCTGTTAAGTTTGTTCATCATCCCAGCAGCCTTTGCTAATATAAACTTCTCACCATTTTTCCAGCCTCTACCTATTATTGGGTCCCAAAATGATAAATGATTTATGTTTTTGTTACCAATGACACTCCATTTCCAGGGAGTGCCTCTTTAACAAATACTCTCTATTAGTTACCATATCTATATACCAAAGCACCTCAAAATTTAGTATTTTATTATTTCTCATGATTCTGTGGGTTGACTGGGCAATGATTCTGGTCTTACCTCTAAGACAGGCATAAAGTGGGATTGGCTCACTTTGTGTTCAAAAAGGAACCCGTTGTCAGCTTAGATGTGGTTGCAAGGTATAAGAAGGCCTCACTCATAGGACTGGCGACTTGCCTGAAATGTCTGGGCCTCTCTTTCTATGAAGACTTTCACCACGTGATGGCAGAAATGGTCCAAGAGGGTGAAAAAGGAAGCTGCAAGGCTTCTTGAGGCCAGATCCTAGAAGTCACGTGTCATTTTCCTTGCATTTTATTGGTCAAAAGATGACACAGGACGAGCCTATAATCAAGAGGTGAAGAATTAGAGTCCACCTTTTGCAGGGAGGAGCTGTAAACTATTTGTGGACATTTTCTATCCACCAGTTAGGAACTCAGTATGGCCCCATTGTATAGAGATGGCTAAGTGCACTGTAGGAAAGCAGTGGCATTATTAGAACCAGAAGCTGAACATATGAGTTATTGAACCAAAGAAAGCTTTACTTTCTATATGGACAAAACCATACTGTAATTCATGGTAACTCAAAGCTACATATTGAAAGGAATCGAATGGTCAGGATTACTATATGTAGTTGGAAATCCAAAGCAAACTTTGGCACTACAGTTGACTCATGAACAATGAATAGTGCAGGTCTACTTATAAGTGGATTTTTTTTTTTATAAATACAGTATGGTAAAAATAAATAAATAAATAAATAAATAAATAAATACAGTATGGTAATTTAACTGTATTTTCTCTTCCTTATGATTTTCTTAATATCATTTTCTTTTCTCTAGCTTACTTTATCGTAAGAATATAGTATATAACACATATAGCATATACATATAACATACAAAATGTACGTTAATCAACTATTTTTGTTACTGGTAAGGCTTCCAGTCACCAATAGGCTATTAGTAGTAAAGTTTGGGGGGAGTCAATAATTTCCACACAGATTTTCCACTGCACAGGGCAGTTGGCACTCTTAACCCCACATTGTTCAGGGTCAACTATATATTCTTTTGTATAAAAATGACAACATGGCCTAAATTAACAGAAAATAAAATTTCTTTGGATTATTATATTTTGGGTGATAATGATGCTCAAAAATAACATCATTGATTAATAGTAAAAAGAGATAATAACAGCTGATATTAATCGAATATGTACCACTACCATTTCAATAAAATTCAAATTTTGAAAGGGAACCCAGAATTTTAAAACTGTGAATAGCAGCCATTCTTACAATTCAATTCTCTTGAATACAGAGTTTTAGCAGGAGGCCAAATGAAAAATTTTTCTTACCCTATGCATAGATAAACTACAGTATTTCTAATATTCTAAGCTTGCTAATTTTAATTGTTCATAACTTCTCCAGCATGTTATGTTGGAGAATATGCTGCTTCTAAAGATAAAACTAAGAGCATATTAATGTGACTATTACTTATAATACTGTTCTTGTCTTCTCTCTTAGTAGTCTGAATTGAAGAAGTGTATCATTTTATAAATTCAATGTCATTGTTGAAGTCAGCCAAATTTGAGGAAGAATCAATATTTTTCAATAACTTTTAAAATTTGAGTAGAGTTGACACAAAATGTTACATTATTTTCAGGTGTACAGCATAGTGATTCAACTTCTCTATACTCTGTGCTGTGCTCACCACAAGCATTGCTACCATCTGTCACCACACAACGCTATTGCAATATCAGTGACTACATTCCCTATGCTGTGCCTTTTATTCTCATGATTTATTCATTCATAACTGGAAGCCTCTATCTCCTATTCCCTTCACCTATTTTCCCCATCCCTCCACCTCCTTTCCTCTGGCAACCATCAGCTTATTCTCTGTATTCATATATCTGATAGGAAGAATCAATATTGAGAGGAACTTCAAATCATTTATTATTAGGATCATAAATCTAAAACAGGTTAGCTAGAGTAAAGAGTATATTAATGTTTTTAAATGATCTAAATCCAATGTTACCAAGAAGTGAAATGGGAAATTATAGTTACCTCCAAAACAAGATATCATAAGGTACTTAATCAAATGATGTTAAGACATTTAAAACCTTCCGTTAATAAACACTATATTCATGAAAAACACAGACCATCAGTTATACCTACTTTAAATCAGAGCTGATTCTTAGTATGAAATTCTATATCCATCACAATTGAGGAAATATCATTTCCAAACAGGGATATAGTGTCACATTTCTTTAATATTAACCTTAAATATTAAACGAATTTATTAACCCAAATGAAGCATATTTATTTTTATAAATAAGTAGAACTCCTCAGGTAAAAAGAATGTTGACAAACAGGGCAATAAATAACTTACTCCACCAAGGAAAAGAAAATTAAGGTAAGAAATGTCTTACTAAGAGCAGAAACACTGAGGAGTAGGTATTAAACATTGGAATGGTGATAAAGAAAACCAACTGTTTCCTTCCCAATACATCTCTAAGAATAGAAAGAACTGCAACAATTAAAAAAAAAATGGTCACCTCACCTAATTGATATTGATACAATCTACCCTGTAGTAGAATGAAATCATGAACCCCAAGTTTTCCTCTTGTCACAGTTAGTCAGGATGGGCTGTCAATGAGGTCTAAAAATCTAAGCTTAGAAGAAAACAGTGGGTAGCCATGCACCCAAAGCTCAGGGCACAGCCTCTCTCCTCCCAGTTCTGTCCTCCATTCTCACCCCACGCAATGTGTGTGAAACTCCTACACACTTCCCAGCTCCTTGAATCCCCAATGCAACACCATCGTCAGCACCATCACCACTATCCCCGCTCCAACCAAGCTTTCCAATGTCAGATTCAGAGAGAGAGGCCTATTACCTCAAGTAATTTCTTGGTTAGGTCCACCAATTTTGGTCGAGTATGGGAAAGCATGACTTACATTGTTTGGCTGTGGACCATTCTTTCTTGATTTACAAAGAACCCATTAATATTTGAGGAGCTGTCTAAATGCAGCAAGCAAACTAGTCTGATGGTCCAACTGAGACGTAATGAGATCGCTCAGGCCCACAGTTAAGTGCAGGGCTAGGCACACATTAAGAGGTAAACCAAAGGCAGCCCAGACGGTGAAGACACTGATGTCTGGAGTCCTTGTGAGTTGTCTGCCATGCTCCTGCTTCTGCTACAATTCCCTCTTCCATATAATCTCTGTTCCCAGACAGAATTTAATTTAGTTATAATTTAATTTATCTGATTGTTATTTATCTTATTCAATTTTATGGTTCACTGCTCTTACCCTGAGCCCTTTTTTATTTAATTTCAGATTTTAATCTGTATTCAAAACATCTCCCATGAACGTCTCTACTAAAATCTATAAAAACTCAAACCAAGGGCACATTTAGAATAACAGAAAAAAGCATATAATATAAGTGAGCCCAATCAAGTTCTATTTTTGAGCCCATAAAATAGGCTGGTTCTTCAGTGCAGAGCACTTTCAAGGTCCAGAAGCAATAAAAACAAAATGTAATGATATTTTTCTTTTCTTCTTTCAATTTGGAATTCATTATATTTCTGAGACTACCCTGTCCTACCCTGCCACAAATCAGTTCCTGTCAGCCCAGGCCTCACCCTTCTGCTTCTAGCTAGTGTCTTCATAGTCATTTTGTCTTTGTCCTCAAAGAGATGGTCCCCTAAATCCCTACTTCTAAGCATCATTATTAAATTTTGCCTTACTTCCTGGTAAGAAATGTAACTGAAAAACACACTTTGACACAGTTTTCAAGCCCTGGTATTGCACTGTAAAGAGGAAATAACTCATAGATTCCAAATGGAAATTGAGAAAAGTCAGCCTTCATAACACTCTGCTGAGCTCCAACTAACTAAATGCTCTAATTTTATACATTCCATACATTTCTCGGAGAATTATCTTTTTTTTTTTAAGAATTTATTTATTTATTTGACAGAGAGAGAGACAGTGAGAGAGGGAACACAAGCAGGGGGAGTGGGAGAGGGAGAAGCAGGCTTCCCGCCAAGCAGGGAGCCCAATGTGGGGTTCGATCCCAGGACCCTGGGATCATGACCTGAGCCAAAAGCAGATGCTTAATGACTGAGCCACCCAGGCGCCCAGAGAACTATCTTTGAAATTAAGATCCAGTGTCTAAAAATTAGTGCATGTTATCCATGCACTAACTAAAGTGAGGTTTGACCCACTAAATCTGGCCTTTCTCTTCAGAATCTTCACTAAAGGAAAATGACTATTTATCTCTTTTACCTTATAAAAGTCAAGCATATCATTTTTAATTGAGTTAATTTTACACTTATTAATTAGAGTAAGTCCTCTGATGACTCTAAAGTATAATTTCTGGTGCTATGAAATACTCGCTGTTCAGGGGAACCTTTCATCCTGTTTCTATGACATTTCACTGAAAATTAAGTGCTGTGTCATGCTTTATGAAAGATATGCAATAAAAAGAAGGAGCTTCCTTCTAAAAGATTTACATGATAGTATAAAAGACAAGAGCTTTACCTTAGCCCAACCTGTTTGCAGCAAATCATCCTAGCATACAAAATAATAAGTAATTTCTGGTTATTTCGCAGGGCCCGCACAACTGATTGAGAAACAAGACAGAGAGGTGTAACCTCTTCCACAGGGGAGTTGTGACAGTGATTTAGAAGTAAAAATGATTAGGAAGCAACAAGCCATGTGTGTTAGGCTTTTTGATTCACCATGAAGGCTCAGAGTTCTCGGCATATAGCAAATAAAAATAGAATGCAATCTCGGAGGTGATGTGTACCAAACAAATCCATGAGGGTGGGTCAGGAATTTCAGGTGGTAGAGGTGCTTATTAAAAGTTCTAGAGCCGTCTTTTGAGGTAGATCTTTTATAATGTAGCCCTATGGGCTATCAGCTGGGTAGAAGCACCAGCAAACATTAGAACACCAGAAACAGCATCTAGCTGCACAAGTTTCTTGAGAAGCTCCTGATTGAGGGTGGCAATCAATGTGTTTCTGAATGGGAAATCTCTTGGAACATGTAGCCCTTGCTTGGAGTTACAGAAGCAACAGGAAGCAGTGGTGTTCACAAAGGCACACCACTGACATCAAAGTTCATACGGGCAGCATCCTTTGCCCCGACTCTGGATGACAGTCAGTTTGTTCAGAGACAGCTACTACAAAACAAGAATCAACCTTCTCAAAACACCAGGGATTTCTGGGGTTTTCCATGGAGAGCAGCAGCAATTCCTGGCCAGACAAATGGCTTTGGAAGCTCCAGGATCAGGGTGACGTTCCTGATGGAGCTTGGTGGCTAGAGTTGTTGAGCAGGAACTTGAACTAGGCTGGGCTAGAACTGAACCAGGAAGGAAAACAAGGCAAAGTAAAAGAAAAGATATCTACAAGATGTCATCAAGATGCTCTAGTAGAACTTAAAAAGAAAATCTCTCAAAATGCTAAGACGATGAGTGGAACAGTTAGTTGGTAGATATTAAACAGTGGTATAAATTTTTCCGCCTAGGTGAAATGAAGCAAAGCAAAAACCTATCCCTTAAAAATGGAATACTAAGATTTTACTTTATCATTCCTAATGTTCTCAGTATGCATATCCTTTATTGTCCCCACAATCTTTGGTGTCTACTCATTATTATCTTCTAAATGTTACCAAATGGATTATATGAAAGTCCATATAATTGTTCTTTTCTGTTTGGTATACCTTCCTTCATTTATAAACTAGATACCAGTTGTCAGGCCTCTAATAATAAGAGTGCAGAAATGTCTACTCATAGTTTCTCTAAACTAACAAGTATCAGACCTCCAAAAGTGCCATAATATTGTCTCATCCTTTTTCTTCTGTGACTTCCTCTTTTTAAAAATCCTAGGTTTGTGCTGCCGATGGTGATTCTTTCCTCACCTTTGGTATCTGGGAGAGTTTCATCACACAAATACAACCGATTTCATGGATTACTAATCTTTGTTGCCCATAAATTGGATAAATACAGAAACATTCACCTCTTCAGCTCCAAAATCAAATTGAACATAGTCATGGTTTAATCAGTTTTTTAACGGCAGTCACGAGCAGCATTCTGATTTTTATTTTATCATAAATAATTTCTAAACTATGTTTTTGCCAAGTAAGACCCATGGAACATCTGCCTCAGAATTGCCTACCAAATTGGTAAACATGTTTTTTGGGAAATGAGCACTCTCATCTGTACATGGCCAGTGAGGATGCAAAACTGCACAGTTCCTATTGCAGGGAGTTTGACAATATTGACCAAATTACATATGGTTTCACTCTTTAACCAGAAATACTATTTCCAGGAATTTATTCCAAAGATACAAAAGATCTTGAGTGAAGCATTATTTGTAATGGAAAGTAATATACAAAATATCCTTCAGTAGAGGACTGATTGAATAAAGTATGGGCTGGGAAGTCATAGGATGAAGAAACTTCTAGATACTAAATGGAGTTATCTTCACGACATAGTAGGTAAGAAAAACAAAATGCAAACAGTGTTTCTGAATGCTACCTTTTCTGTAAGAAAGGGATGGGGGATGATATCAATATATATTTATAATTCT
Source organism: Neomonachus schauinslandi (assembly GCF_002201575.2). Lineage (NCBI taxonomy): Eukaryota > Metazoa > Chordata > Mammalia > Carnivora > Phocidae > Neomonachus > Neomonachus schauinslandi. The sequence continues at coordinate 72,827,369 of NC_058407.1, read as the reverse complement.
TTATGATTTCATATAGAAACAATGAAAGGATAAACCAAAAATTAACAAAAATAGTTACATATTGAGGGAAGGAGGGAATAGGATGAAAAAGACAGGGATCAGTCGTTAGTTACATCTTGTTACATACTTTTTTACTTTGAAATCATGTCAATGTTGTTATCTAATTTTAAAAAATTGATTTTAAAAGGCATATTTTAAAAAAAACAGTTGCTATAAAACTGAATACACACTGAAACAGATGCACTTGTTGATCATGTTGGTAGCATGTCCACACACAAAAAAGGAATGGCCCAAATGACTTTACATCAAATATTTGACTATATATCTCTAACAGCATATATTCAAAGGTTAAACCACAAGAAAATCTTACCATGGATCCAGTGGTCTTATTTTTAATACTGGTATTTTCATTTTGAAACTATTGTGAATATATTGTAGTACAAAGCAAATAAATAATTACGTTTGTTTTTAAGAAATATTTCAGCATGAGAGAAGAAACATAACCATAAAATTTTTTAAAATCGTTTCAAACCCTGTAATCTTAATTTGATTTGAAAATATTAGCATGTAATAATGATTAATCATACTCATAAACACACATATTTTCTAACTCTCCTGAAAAGAACTGGAAGTAATGACAACACACTAGCAAAGAACTCCTCTAGCATCAACACTGCCATTCCTCACGAGAAGGAAAGGACTCCATGGAGAAAATTACTGATTCTCAATGTAGGGTAAAAAATGGTTAAGACTTGCTTAGGACATTTTTATATTCAAGGAATGAAGAAAAGCATCAACCTTACTAGCACCAACTTGAAGTGATTCTCAATGGCATTCAATGGAACAATTTGAGCATCCAAAGATAAATGACTGACTTTAATGGACGGACAAACACACAGATAAATAGTGTGCAGGTGTGTGTTTGCCAAGGCAAAAACTGAATATTGATTACACTGAAAACTGATAACTGAAGAAAAAGAATCACATATTATCCTGTTTTTCTTATATAAACTCTATTACATGATTACCAAGTAGTTGATGATGAAAAGTTAGGTTTTTTTTTTTTTAAGATTTTATTTTCAAGTAATCTCTACACCCAACATGGGGCTCAAACCCACAACCCCAAGATCAAGAGTCACATGCTCCACATAGCCAGGCATTCCGAAAAGTTGTTTTTTAATAATTAAATCCCAGCTGGTAAATACTTAAGAAGTTATAGAATTAGACCCCATTTCGCAACTTTTACTGAAATAATCTATACAGATGATTATCAGTGAGTAGTCAAACTGTAAGATGAAAGTTGATGCAGACATTTATAATGAAGGATCAGCCTGCCAACCATGATCCCACTGATAAATCTTAACACACTGAAAGTGCAAAAAGAAGAGATATTCTGTGCCTCTTTGTGTGATGCAGTAGGAAATTCTCAGTATATTCTCAGTACTGTGAAGTATTCTAAAGATTTTTATTTATTTATTTATTTGAGAGAGAGAGAATGAGAGACAGAGAGCATGAGAGGGAGGAGGGTCAGAGGGAGAAGCAGACTCCCTGCCGAGCAGGGAGCCTGACGCGGGGCTCGATCCCGGGACTCCAGGATCATGACCTGAGCCGAAAGCAGCCGCTTAACCAACTGAGCCACCCAGGTGCCCCGTGAAGTATTCTTATCAAAAAACTGAACACAAACCTAGAAGTCTCTAGAAGAAATGTCCAATTATAGGAAGTAAATGAAACAGAAGAAATTTGGGGGATGGAAGAACATTTAAATGACATGAACATGAAGAGGTAATCAGTAAAATATGGAATGTGGGACTTTCTTCAAAACGAATAATCTGATTTCTCCAACAAATCAATGGCATGAAAGGAAGGCAGTGGTAGGGAAGACTATTGGAGAATAAGAGACTTAAGAGCCTGAACAGCCAAATGCAATGAGGAGATCTATGAACGAATGGAAAATAATTATATCTATCTTCACTACTTCTAACTAAAATTTAGCATTTCTTTCAATTATGAAAGTAGGCAACAAACCATACCAGTATTCACAGTCCACATCACTTTATCACAACTAGAAATCACCTATTTCAGATATATTTCTATCACATTATAGTTATTGTATTTATCTCATTATATTGTTTAAATTCACCATAACTTTGAAATACTAATAGTTAGGAAACCTGATGTTATTTAATGTATTAATCTTGTTATTTAATGGATTAATATATTGGTATATCACAAATTTGTTTTTTAAATATTTTGATAAGAATTTTTCAATATAATTAATTTCTTCTGCAATCCTATGTATTTATTTTACGCATTTAAGAACCCTTCTAAGAAAAAGTTGCTACATTTCTTCAGGCTGCACATAGCTACACACAGGCACATGCCCACATGAACACACACACATGCATATACACATACGCACACATGTTCAGATCCCCTCCAAAACTATGTGTACCCACCAAGTACCAGGAAAAATATCACATATGCCCAGGAGTATGGAAATTGCTGTGAAAAGGCCACTTCTCCATATTACATAATTGAATTGGAAATGCTTATCCATATAATTTTCCGTAATATCAAATGCCAATTCCAACAAATAGAAAACTCCACTGTCTTACTTTTGTATCTCAAAATTCAAGCCAAGCAAATATCATTAAATGAACAATGTCACACACACACACAACTAGGTACAACCTAACTTGCCCTCTTTGGTGTGTCAGTTCGGTCTGTACTCAGATTATTATTTCATCTATCTGTGTATCCCTCAGCTTCCCATTCAATTTCTCCTGCTTGTTGTTAAAAGTCTTGTCACTGACCTATTGCCCATTCTCAGTTCTCTTTCCTTATTCTGCACCAACTGTAGGGATTTGCTCATAAGGTCAACCATGGCTCTGGTATTTATGAGCTTTATGACTTTAGATAAGTTACTCAAACTTCCTAAGCTTTTGTTCCATGATATTTCAAATAGCAATGAGAAAGCTTAGCTCATGCATTTATTAAGATTACTGTCTAAGTTAAAGTAGAGTATATAGTAATATACAATATGTAGATAACATGGTTAACAGCTTGGACCCTAGCGCCACATTATCCATGCTTAAATTTCAGTTCTAATGATTACTAGCTATGTCATAGGACAAAGTACTTTGCCTCGCTCTGCTGCAGGTTTTCAGCGGCAAAACAGGAGTAGAAATGGCACTTGCCTCATGGGGTTTTGGGAGGTCAACTCAGCTACTCATGTAAAGAGTTTTGATTAGCAGTGAGCACATCCCTCTTGGTATATAAGCTGTTGTTTTACATATATATATACATATGTATATATATTTATAGTGCTTAACACTGGCATGAACTAAAAATGCTTAATTTTTATTATTAATAAATAGGAAAGCCTTAATTTTTTTGGAAATTCATCAAAGATAAGAGATATTAAACACTAAAAATTAGATAGGTGATTTACCAGATTTTTAAAATTGAGTTCTGGTTAAAAACTTGTTAAAGAGAAAACCGCCAGAACCATGAAACAATAATGGAGGAGTCTTATGGCCTGCATGGTCCCAGAAAAGTGACATTTGTTCATGGTTATGTGATGTATCTATACGGAACTATTCAAATAAATTGTTTCTGCCTGACTTTTTTCTACAGAGCCATAAGGCCAATAACCACCCATTGAAAGTCTTCCAACAAAATTACCAGTGGCTGGCACTACCATGTAATGGAAAGGCATGTGATAAGCATATAGGTGGCCTAGAGTTTAATCTGGCTCTCCATTGGCTATGCTAGCGTGGATGTGTCATTTAACCTCTATGAGTCTTCATCTGTAAAATGGATATAATACGTGCCCTGTCTGTTTCATGGGGTTGGAAGGAAGATCACAGTTATAATATTACCATAAAGTGGCAAATATTAATGAGAAATCAGGTACTATCCCATCTGCATGACCTACTAAAGGAATTAAGAACCAGGTGAGAGAAGCTGCAAATGGATATTGTTTTTTTTCAAAACTTTGAACCTTCCAGTTGTATAGGTATTTTAAACTATTTCCAGTTGACCAAAAATTTCAATCACTGAACTTTTGGAGCCAGCACAGTAGGGTTGAGAGAAAGAGTTTAATAGACAGCTCAAGTTATCCAAAGTCACAAGATTATCATTTTTGACCCATCAATATTCAGTAATGGATAATCATCCTATACATAACCAAACGAGCAACTCTTTTTGTGGTAAAATTTAGGAGTGTATCTTCCAAGTGTTCTTCCCCCGCACTAATAAACCGCAGCATGAGAATTTTTCTCCTAACCAGAAAGTCTCAGCCTTTGGATTAGAAGAGCTTGGAGTTGTATTTTTACTGGAAGTAATTTTAAATTAAGAAAGTGGAAAAGAAAAGTTTATTTTTCTTTTTTATTGTTTTTTTTTTTTTAAGTGGAAAGGAAGAATCCCGGGAGGAGAAATCAAAGGAACTTCCATTAGTCCATTTATACTAATTGATGGGTTTAGTTCATTATCAGCAGGAGAAGCCTAGAATTAGTAATGAGGGAGGAAAAAGGGGCAGCTGACATCAAATAATGAAAAGCACAAAAGAGGAAAAAGCAAAGACAAACTTGCTCTCTCTCACACCTTTACAAAAGAATACCTTAATCACCTGAAGTGGGAAACTGAATCTGTTGGCAAATATAGTGATACTTCCATTGGTAGCTTCCCAAGAACACAATTCCTTGTCATAAGTTTTGCCTGGACACCGTGGAGTTCAGAATAGAATAAAGAAGTTCAGAAACCCAGCCCCAAACAGCAGGGTCCAGATCTGAACCAAAGCTGAACCGCACCCCATGATTTAAACGGGGCTGCTGAAGTGTGGGTAGGAAGAAATCTGTGTTTTTCTACTTTATAGTATTGTCTTTCCTTTTCTAATTCAAGCTGGCAAGAAAAAGCCCTGAGAACACTGAGTCGTTGGTTACACTGACAGGAGTATATGGCCCAACATGAGGACATATGTTCTAGCTTCTCTGAAGGAATTATGTGTCCCCCAGGATAGAGACATTAAAAAATCCAATAAGTACAGCATCCACAGATGCTTCTTTTGGTAAACCAATCATACTTGTTTTTTCATCTGAGATAGACCGAACCAGGGCCCTTGAGAACAGTGGCCCACATGTTTATCATATACTTTCTACTCAGAGCATTACTTTCTGTATGGATAATGTAACATGTCCATGTACATAATACAAATGAAGTAAAGGAGCTTGAATGTTAGCCACTTTTCAATTTCATTAATTGGGAAATACAATTAATTAGGATTAATGCCTTTATTAGGAAACTGTTAATATGAAAAAAATTTCTACATATTAAAAAATCTGTCAAGATCTTATATATCTATAGCACTCACATTTATAAATCAAAAATGGTACATACATAAACAAATTTTCCTTTATAGGGAAAATAAGATCAAATATTTAAAATCCAGACACTGATTAAAGTTTTGCTAATACATTAAAAAGCTGTCAAAACCAAAAAAAAAAAAAAATCCAGACACAATGGAAAAAATCTTAGACACAAAATCTTAGACTTGATTTATGCTCAGTGTGACAAAGTAGGAAATGGTCAGGAACATTAACTATACGTTTATTCACAGCACATATTTTATTAAAATTTTAAAGATGTGCTAAGGTCAAATTCAGTGTATTTTCAAAAAAGAATTTTTTTAAATCTGTGTTATTCATTGGAAATTCAGGAATATGTCCAGAAATGCTATTTGCATATATGGTATTACATATATACAAATTTTAACTAAGTTTTTTTTTTTTTTTTTTAAAGATTTTATTTATTTATTTGACAGAGAGAGACACAGCGAGAGAGGGAACACAAGCAGGGGGAGTGGGAGAGGGAGAAGCAGGCTTCCTGCGGAGCAGGGAGCCCCATGCGGGGCTCGATCCCAGGACCCTGGGATCAGGACCTGAGCCAAAGGCAGACGCTTAATGACTGAGCCACCCAGGCGCCCCATTAACTAAGTTTTTTTAGAAAAACAAAATAATGGCTGACTTCTAATAAGGGTCTTTATTCAAACGTAAAATTCCCTTAACTATTTAGCTCATACGATATTTTCTTTTGGATAGCAAAAACTGTAGGTACACATATATTAATTTATCTTTATCACAGAGGTAGACTTAAAATTCCCAGCTGTATTTACATATTATAATTATTTATTTCTATTTGCTTCATGCATTCAAGGGAAGGAACATATGTGTAAAAAGAAATTTATGCTATGATCATCTTTTTTTTTTTTTTAAGATTTTATTTATTTGACAGAGAGAGACACAGCGAGAGAGGAACACAAGCAGGGGGAGTGGGAGAGGGAGAAGCAGGCTTCCCGCGGAGCAGGGAGCCCGATGCGGGGCTCGATCCCAGGACCCTGGGATCATGACCTGACCCGAAGGCAGATGCTTAACGACTGAGCCACCCAGGCGCCCCTATGCTATGATCATCTTAATTAGTTTCAATAACCTAATTCCTTAAGATAAAGAATTGTAAACCAAACTGTGGAAAGAGCCAAGATGTCCATCGACAGATGAATGGATAAAGAAGATGTGGTTGGTATACACACACACACACACACACACACACACACACACACACACAGTGGAATATTATGCAGCCATCAAAAGGAATGAGATCTTGCCATTTGCAACAACATGGATGGAACTGGAGGGTATTATGCTGAGCGAAATAAGTCAAACAGAGAAAGACATGTATCATATGATCTCACTGATATGAGGAATTCTTAATCTCAGGAAACAAACTGAGGGTTGCTGGAGTGGGGGGTATGGTGGGAGGGATGGGGTGACTGGGTGATAGACACTGGGGAGGGTATGTGCTCTGGTAAGTGAGGTGAATTGTGCAAGACTGTTGAATCTCAGATCTGTACCTCTGAAACAAATAATGCAATATATATTAAGGAAAAAAAAAAAGAAGAAGATAGCAGGAGGGGAAGAATGAAGGGGGGAAATCGGAGAGGGAGACAAACCATGAGAGACGATGGACTCTGAAAAACAAACTGAGGGTTCTAGAGGGGAGGGGGTGGGGGAATAACCCATCATCAGCCTGGTGATGGGTATTAAAGAGGGCACGTTCTGCCTGGAGCACTGGGTGTTACGCACAAACAATGAATCATGGAACACTACATCTAAAACTAATGATGTAATGTATGGTGATTAACATAACAATAAAAAAATTTTAAAAAAAGATAAAGAATTGTAGTTTGCAAGCTTTGCAGACCGTGTTAAATCACTGTTTTAATATGAAAGCCTAAGGACAAATCAGATCCCTCCCCAAAAGTTTATTAAAATAATTTATCTTAAAATTCCAATTAAAATAAAAATTTAATATCTTAAATATTTACAGTGGTATATATTTACTAACTTGATTATAATTACGCCTTTCTGACAATCTCATCAACAGATGATGCAGATTATATAGAGCACCATATTTTTTTTGTAGGAGTTAGCAGTGAATTGCTATTTTAAGCATATATAAGCAGAAATCCTAATATGCTCCATCTCTCATTTTTCACATTGACATATAGATCAGAAACATCCATCAGTTTCTAGGTTCAGCATAGTTAAGTAGGAAAACCTGCTTGTGAGAGCATTCTGGATATTAAATCTAAATAAGAAAGATATTGAAATGGAATATTCAGGAGCTAGTCTAATGAGGAAAATAGCTGGGTCTCATAATACAACAGACATTGGGAAAGAAGGTCAAAGCTAAATCAGTAATTGCTTCAAACTTTCTTTAATATACCTGTGATTTGGTGATAGAAAAATGAGAAAGCAGACGGGTGACAGTTTTTTATTTATCATGTGCATATGAATGATATAATCAATTTGAGATATATTTTTTTCTCTCTTTTGCAGACCCTTACAAAACACAAAAATCTTCATCAAATTTATGTATAGCTTCCATTATAAATATTTCCTAAGGGTATGTTTTCTGCTCACAAAACAAACTTCTGAAAGGTACATTCAAGAGAATTTATTGACTCAATAAATATTTACTGAGCACTTCGTATGTATGGGCCAGATGCTGCCTCCATAACTGTGAGCAGGACAGACACAAATCCTGTCCTCACAGACCAAACAGGGTGGGAAGTGCTATGGATGGGGACTTCCAAGGAACAGCAGAAAGGCATGAGTGACTCACCCCATCCAAAAGGCACAGCTCTGTCCAGTAACACTCAGGGGGATTAACTGGGTTATAGTGACATGAAATCAATATATTTCTGGACAGACTCTTAAGTTTTATTTCTTCCTTCTTGTTTTCCTACTACCTTAATGTCTATTATAAAAGTAGGCTAAAGCGGTTGACAGTGTTTGTAGATTCATTGAATTCTCTTCAAAAAGTGTTAATTATTGGGGCACCTGGGTGGCTCAGTTGGTTGAGCAACTGCCTTCGGCTCAGGTCATGATCCTGGAGTCCCGGGATCAAGTCCCACATCGGGCTCCCTGCTCGGCAGGGAGTCTGCTTCTCCCTCTGACCTTCCTCCCTCTCGTGCTGTCTCTCATTCTCTCTCTCTCAAATAAATAAATAAAATCTTTTTTAAAAAAAGTGTTAATTATTTTAGCAATAAAAGAAAATGACTGATGGAACATAAACTGTCAACCTTTATCAAGTCCTAGTGAAAGAAGGTACTATTTTACTAACATGAATTACAAATCTCACTCCAAATTTCCAATGCAGGGGAAAAGCGGAGTGGAATAGATATAATGGAACATGATGCTAAGAATGTACAAATGCAGATCTAAAGCAGCTCATATTTGTATTACACTGATCTGATGAGGAGGCACCATTGAGCAGAAGAGATAAACCACAAAATCTAACTTTTAGCAAAGAATCCACTACAACTCTTTTATTTTTTAAAAACACTTTTTCCTGAAGTATATCCTAAGTCAGTTACCCTCATACTTTCTAAGGAGAGAACATAACCCGACGAAAAGCGCACGGATCTGGCAGTCATGAATAAATACAGCAAGAGAGAAAGAAAGCTCAAACTGCTGAAAGCCCCACGAGTACTTAGACTCCCGAAGAGAACCATCCCACAAGGTCCCATTCAACATGTTTTATTTTACTTCACCAAACTCACCAAAGGCCCTTCTAGTCCTATCTTTTAATCTACTGCCCACCTTTCTCAGGCCAGTTAATTTTTCCTAAGGAATTCTACTCTTAAGGCACAGAAATCAAAAATAAACTTTGCTGAGCTCTAGTCAGACTTTAGCCGACAATCCAGATATTCCCGTTTTCTAAGTCAAATCATTCACAGGGCTCATTTGGGGTCCATTCTCCAAAGAATACTTTATATAACAGGAAGTCAAATGCTTTTTTTTTAAAGTCCCAATGTGTTTGGTGTACTTGGTGACACCAGAAACAAGAAGCTAAGAGAAAATTAAGCCTATTTAGCAAGATTCCTCCCACCAAAGCCACCTTGCAGCTTACCCATCTTATCATCTAAATGTTTACAAACATTTTTATTCATTTTCATGGGAAGATAACACTTGACAAGCCAAACAAATATTTACTTTCACCTGCAGCGTGACTAATCTTAAAAACTAATCAGGGCCATTATATTCCTAACATACAATATTGAGAGTTACTAATGTTCAAATAAAAGTTTACTTGGCTTTCTGCCATCTACCTCATAGTTGTTAAATCTGATGATTAAAGATACAGTTGACTCTTGAACAACACAGGGGTTAGGGGTACCAACCCCACACTCAGTTTAAAATCCATGTATAACTTTTGACTTTCCCCAAACTTCACTACTAATAGCCTACTGTTGACTGGATGCCTTACGAATAACAGAAGGAGTTGATTAACATAACATTTTGTATGTTATATGTATTATATACAGTATTCTTACAATAAAGTAAGCTAGAGAAAATAAAATGTTAAGAAAATCATAAGGAAGAGAAAATACATTTACAGTACTGTATCAAATTTATGGGAAAAAATCCACAATAAGTATAGGTTACACTTACAGGTGTTGTTCAAGGATGACCCTCTGGTCCTCCACTTTCAGTCACTGACTCCTTTGTCTCCCCAAATCCTCACCTTGGAAACTTAATTGCTCCATCTACCTTAGGATGGTCAATATTTGAGAATTTCTTTCAATCACAACGACCGATTCTATGCCCTGCTGCTTCATCCCTAGTAAGTAGTAGCAAGAGCTACTTTGCTAAATTAATTCTCGCCAAATCATGAATGAGTCTGAATGAGTATGCGTGTTACTTCTTTCAGCAATGTTTTGCCTTACACCAAAAAAGTACTAGCCCCAAAGTATAACCACAATGACAGTTGAAAACACAGCCCCCTCCCATTTTCATCAATACCATACATTGCAACTGTCCACTTCAGTAAAAGGGCCATCAATAAAGGCTTTCATTTTTTAGTACATTAACTATGAGAGTAAAAACTGAAATTACCAAATATCCAATAGCAGGGGAATAGCCAAATAAATTATGGTACATTAATAAAAGACCATTTTACTGTTAAAATCATATTGTTGAACATTTGTTAATAATACAGGAAAATATTTATAATACAACTGTAGCAAAAAGCAGGATGTGAAATATTTTACAATATCCCAAATTTGTAAATTTGTGTGTGATTGTCTCTGAATGTACATTTTAAAAAATGTATAAATATATTTCTAATTTCTAACTACAAAATTAGAAAAGACTTTTATTGAAAAAGTTACTTTTAGTATTACTTTTACAACCATTGGTTAGAAATCTTAGAAACAGTATAACTGTCAGTATATACAAGTTACAATTGGAATAAATTGAAAAAACTCCTAATTAAAAAATAGGACTCAATAAAGACTTTTATGTCAGTGACGCTTGGCCAGAAACTATAAAGGCAAAGACTTCTAAAAGGTGGACTTACTAGATAAGGAGAAAGTTGCAATGGGAAAAAGTAAGATTATTTTCTAATCTGGTGGAAAGTCTAACAGCATTCGGTGTTTTACAAAAAGAAATTGCCATTGGCAGCTTCATTAATCAGGTGCTTTATTAGTTCAAGTGAGAACTTGATACTTCAGGGGACATTGCTCAGTGAAATTTCTCACTAGGGTAAGCCCTTGTTAGCAAATCAAAGCTGTGGCAATTCACACATATATGTGAAAGGCAAATTTGTCACTGTTTAATGAGGAGAAAGCAGAATTACAATAAACTGAGAAGACCTCAACTCAAACAAAAGACATTAATTTAGCTAAGCAGACACCATAGAAGCTGAATCTAGTGGTCAAAATAGTATATGCCTTGTTAGAAAAGCTGTAAACTCATCACAATGCACGCTATGATTGTCAGTTGCTGCTCCTGTAGAGATTTCTTTTTTCCATAACATTTAATGTATCGTATCTGAACACTCCAGAGAATTGGTTATCTTAAAATACCTTAAAAAATGTTTAATGTAATTTTCTTCAAATAAAAGTATATTATTAGATTTTATTATTTATATACATATGTGGATTTACATAGATATATATAGTACAGGGGAAAAATTATAAAAAGCAAGGCAATTTGGAAGGGCAAGATTTTACAGACCTTGTTAAAGATAGTTACTAATGGATCTTCATTCTTCCAACTAAACTTTGCAGTGTGGTTACGAAGTTCAAAAATCAGGCTGGAAATTTCGTAGGGATTGCGTTAATTTATATATTAATTTGGGGGAGAAGTGATGTTTTGTGTCCAAACAAAAACTTGCACATGGATGTTTATGGCAGCTTTATTCATAATTGCCCAAATTTGGAAACAACTAAGATGCCCTTCAATTAGTTAAGGAATAAATAACCTGTAGCACATCCATACAATGGAACGTCATTCAATGCTAAAAAGAAATGAGCTACCAAGCCACAAAAAACCTGCAGAAACCTTAAATACACATTCCTTAGTGAAATAAGCCAATCTGAAATGATTACATACTACATGATTCCTACTGTATGACGTTCTGGAAAAGGCAACACTATTAAGATAGGAAAAATGATCAGTGGTTGCCAGGGATTTGGGAAGAGAGAAGGATAAATAGGCAGAGCACAGAGGATTTTTAGGACACTGAAACTATTCACTTTCTAATGAGGGATACATGTCATTAAACATTTGTCAAAACCCAAGGCATTCAATACCAACAGTGAAGCCTAATGTAAACAGTAGACTTTGATAATAAGGCGTCAGTGTGGGTTTCATGGATTGTATCAAATGCACCACGCTGGTGTGGGATGCTGATTGTGGGGCAGACTGTGTGCAGTGTAGTGGGAAAGAGAAGGAGGGAAGGAAATACGTGGGAACATTCTGTACTTTCTACTAATTTTGCTGTGAACCTAAAACTGTTCTAAAAAAGAAAAATTATTAATTAAAAAAGAAAAGCAATGGGCTGACCTACAAAACTCTAAAGCCTGTAAAGTAGATATGGGACGTGGTGTGCGTGGACACACTAGCCAACACGCCCGTGGACAAAGGGGTCGGACAGCTGCGTACGATACGCTTACACCGGAGACTGAGAGCAAATCAGCAGACAGTAAACACATACCAAGGGTTTCGTTCTTAATGTCATTAAATATTATAGATACACAAAGCCAAAACCACACCAAAAAAGTATTTAATGTGTTAACAAACGCTAAATAAAAACCAGAAATAAACTGAAGAAGGGAAAGAGCAAACCAGATTAAATTCAATTCATAAAATTAATATCTACCATAAAGAGGAGGTGGCCATGCTTTTGCATTTTAATTCTAATTTCTGTTGGGGTGTCCCACTGCTCTCTATTGATTGGGGAGAATATCAGACAGAAATAGAAATTTTTGTTGGCCAAAAAAATAGATCCCATTTACCTCAACTCAGGACATTTTAAAAATAAAGATGAGGAGGCTTTTTCTTACATGAAAAGGCAAATTTTATTTTCTCTGTAAGACTGTTGACAGCCTTTATTTTTCATGTAGTTTCACTTGATTCGGCCACACCAAACAATGCCCCTGGGCTCGACTTTTCCAACTTTTCTTTTCTAGAAAAAGGCAAGTCCATGTTGATTCTTAGTCATAGTTTGAATTCACACTTGTATTCTTCCTGTATATCCCTTGGAGCATATAGGAAACTTTTCTATTTCTTTGGGGAAAAAGAAAAATCCATTAGTTATTTTCTAAGCCAGAATCTTCAAACAGGCAGCAAAGCTGTATTAAAAGTAGAAGAGGACAAAAGAGAGACAAATAAAAAAGATAAAGTCAATTAAAGAAATTCTAAATAAAAATGTGGAACATAAAAGTAGTCAATGTAATTTCAACAAGCGTTTTATTCAAGGCTTAAAAAAGAAAAAAGAAAGAAAGAAAAGCCTTTGACTGGCCGATCTAGACAGAAAAATGTGCTCTGGCACCAAAGGATAAAAGAAGGAATTGTCGTTGCTTTGGGAATTTATGGAACTTTTAAGATGTCAAACCAGTACAAGTCAGGTCTTTGAAATCAACAAGGGCTTGTCGAGGCCACAGAAGAGACTAGAGACTCACTGCACTGAAGAAGATGCATAAAGAACAAATGTATTCACTCAGCAAATGACTTCTGGAGCATCTTCCATGCATCAGGCCCTTACAGTTGATCACTGATCAGAAGAGACCCCTGCACCCCTGAAAAAAAAAAAAAAAAAAAAAAAAAAAATCCCTGCCATGGTAAAGGTTATGTTCTATTTGGAAGAAGGCACAAAATGAACACTAAAGATAACAAATAGTTACAAGTCAGAGGTTGAAGCTATAGGAAAAAAATGGAGTAGGGTAAGGATGGGAAGAGAGAATTACAATTTACATAAGTGTGTCCATGGCAGGCCTCCTAGAATGGGACATTTGGGATTGGGGGGGGTTATGGTTTCCTCCGATTTTTTTTATTATGGTAAAATACACATACCATGAAACTTACTATCTTAATCACTTTAAGGGTACAGTTCAGTGGTACTAAGTACATTCATATTGTTGTGCAACCATCACCACCATCCATCTCTAAAACTCTTTTCTTCTTGCAAAACTAAAATTCTGTAATGATCAGTAACTTCCATGACTCCCACCTCCCAGTGCCTGGCAACCACCATTCCACTTCCTTTCTTTTCTTCTTTTTTTTCTTGAAAATGTGGTATACATAAAAGAGAATATTATTCACTCTTAAAAGGGAAGGAAATCCTGCCATCAGGATGAGCCCAGAAGACACCATGCCAAGTGACATAAGCCAGACAGAAAGACAAACACCATACATCTCACTTAGATATGGAATCTAAAATCTTTTAAAAAGCCAAACGCATAGTAAGAGAGAATAGAATGGTGCTTACCTTAGGCTGAGGTGTGGGAGAAGAGGACTGATTAAAAAAAAATTGTTAACTCTGTGTTGATGGATAAAGAAGGAAACATTTCAACACAGATCTGAAGCAAGGAGGGAGGGAGTCCTTGGAAACAGCCCATGCAAGGGTGGGAGGTTAGAACATGTCTGATGTGCACTGGGAGGGTCCCAGATCAGGAAGTTTGCAGTTATTGGGGAGCCCAGAATATACATCCTGAAGACAAGAGATCAACCAAGCCCCAGATACAAAACCAACAATGATCAAGTTTCAAAAAGAATGAACTACACTAACTCTCAGAGGATTTCTGAACACACTGGGAAAGAGATGAGAGTTTAAATGGACCCTGAAATGTTTTTAAGGTTTTCTTCCCACTGCAATAAAATCAATGATCATGGGCGCCTGGGTGGCTCAGTTGGTTGAGCGACTGCCTTCGGCTCAGGTCATGGTCCTGGAGTCCCGGGATCGAGTCCCGCATCGGGCTCCCTGCTCGGCGGGGAGTCTGCTTCTCCCTCTGACCCTCCCCCCTCTCATGTGCTCTCTCTCTCAAATAAATAAATCTTTAAAAAATAAAAAAATAAAAATAAATAAATAAAAAATAAATAAAATCAATGATCATAAGCACAAAAGCTACAAAGCAATTACAAAGATGAGAGACCATATCTTACCAAATGTTGAAAAACAAGACTGTTAGGTAATTCTCAAATCTCTTGCATTCTAAAATAATTCAGCTCTCTTGCGAGCAGCCTCCTCAAGTGATTGACCCAACCATCTCTTCCAGAAAGTAGAATCTACTTCACTGTTTTTTTCCACTCTTCCTCGACATGCCTTAATTCACTGAAAACTGGCTTAACTCCCACAGTTCCACGAAAACTGTTCTGTGATCTTGCTTGCATATCCAGTGTATAGGCTTCAGTTATTTTATTAGCTTACCTTTTGTATTTGATATCATTAAACATGGCCACTTTGCAATTTGCTCCTTCTTTGGTTTGTCTCCTGCTTTACTCCTCTTAGCATTTTTTTCTTTCTTCCTCCATCAGCTCCATAACACTGGGCTATGTTCTCAGCTCTGTTTTCCTCAGTACTCACTGTCTCCAACACCTCTTCTTCCATTCTTTCTTAAGCCACTCAAATCAGAGTTTCACTCTACTGTTCCACCTAACTTACTAGTTAACCACCAGTGCCGTTTCCCCCAAACAACCTGAGTTTGCACCAGTTGTCACAACTTAACAATGATAAATTCCTTTTTCATTTTCACATGTGTTATCCCTTATTGGACAATAAAATACATGATCTCCATATCTATGACTCCCACTGAAAAATCCAGTGGTCATTTTTTAGTATTTCAGTTCTCCTACTGTGCTCCAAGTCTCCCTAAAGCACCACAAAAAACTCACAAGGCCTTACAAGGCATTTTAAAATTTCAAGGGAAACATGTCTGTTAAATACAGCACAAACTACCAGCTTAAGTTGGTTCACAGTTTCAAGGTTAGATTACACTGAGGTCCTTTCAATGATGTCATATCTTTGCAAAGCTGGGTTTGGGGTGTTTTCTATGATAAAAAGCAAAAAGAGGGGCACCTGGGTGGCTCAGTCAGTTAAGCTTCCAACTCTTGATTTCAGCTCAGGTCATGATCTCAGGGTCCTGGGATCAAAACCCACGTCGGGTCTGGGCTGGGCATGGAGCCTGCTTAAGGTTCTCTCTCTCCCTCTCCCTCTGTCCTTCTCCCACCTCATGTGAGCTCTCTCTCTAAAAAAAAAAAAAAAAAGAAAGAAACTACAAAAGTCAATGTGGAACAGGACTTGATTGAGGTGGTGGCCAAAAAGATTCCAAGATTCAAAAGTTGTGCAATGCCCAACAGGTACACACATACCATTAGAGTAATTGTGGTTATTTAAGAATGAAATTAAATATTAGTTTTTGTTCTTTTGTGGTGATAGGTTTTCAAATGGCTACTAAGTTAACAGGACACAAATATTTATTAAGTTGTCTAGGCAAGACCACTTAGTAAACAAAGCTGTTAGGCACTTCTTTTGGCCTAGGACAGCCATAAAAATGTACTGAGACACTAAGGATGATGTGAACCAAGAAAGTCTGGGAGCCTCTGTTTCTGTTCTTATGGTAACTGACCTATCAACATTTGACATAATCAATCACTTCCTCCTCCTTCTTATGCTTCCTTCGCTCAGCTTCCAGGACCCACACTTTCTTGGCTTTCCTTCTATCTCACTTGTCATAGCTTCTCAATCTCCTTTGCTGTTTTACTCTTCTCCTCGAACGCTTGCTCTTAGGGCACCCCAGGACTCATGCCTCAGCCCTCTTTGTTTCTCAACCTATAATTTCTCCTTTAGTGGCCTCCTCCAGTCTCCTGGCTTTAAATATCATCTATGGGGGAATCTGGGTGGCTCCGTTGGTTATGCATCCACCTCTTAATTTTGGCCCAGGTCATGATCTCAGGGTCATGAGATTAAGCCCCACCTCAGGCTCTGTGCTGAGCATGGATCCTGCTTAAGAGTCTCTCTCTCGAAAGGGGAACCCTCCTACACTGTTGGTGGGAGTGTAAGCTGGTGCAGCCACTCTGGAAAACAGTATGGAGACTCCTCAAAAAGTTGAAAATAGAGCTACCCTATGACCCAACAATTGCACTACTGGGTATTTACCCCAAAGATACAAATGTAGTGATCTGAAGGGGCACATGCACTCCAATGTTTATAGCAGCAATGTCCACAATAGCCAAACTATGGAAAGAGCCAAGATGTCCATCAACAGAAGAATGGATAAAGAAGATGTGGTATATATATGCAATGGAATATTATACAACCATCAAAAAAATGAAATCTTGCCATTTGCAACAACGTGGATGGAACTAGAGGGTATTATGCTAAGCAAAATAAATCAATCAGAGAAAGACAAGTATCATATGATCTCACTGATATGAGGAATTTGAGAAACAAGACTGAGGATCATAGGGGAAGGGAGGGAAAAATGAAACAAGATGAAACCAGAGAGGGAGACAAACCATAAGAGACTCTTAATCTCAGGAAACAACCTGAGGGTTGCTGGAGTGGAGGGGGGTGGGAGGGATGGGGTGGCTGGGTGATGGACACTGGGGAGGGTATGTGCTATGGTGAATCACAGACCGGTACCCTGAAACAAATAATACATTATACGTTAATAAAAAAAATATTTTTTTTAAAAAGAGTCTCTCTCTCTCTCTCCCTTTGCCCCTCCCCTGCTCATGTTTTCTCTCTCTCAAAAATAAATAAATATAAATAAGGAAATCTGTAAATAAATAAATAAATACCATCTATATATTGACAACTTCTAAATTCATAACTACAGAACAGTCTTCTTCCCTGACTCCAAACTCAAATAATCCAAGTACCTTCAACCACATTTGCAATTTGCATTTGGGTGTGGAATGCACACTTCAAACTTACCAAGTCCAAAAAATGCCTCCCATCTCTCCCTACTCCCTCCTCCCACACAAAAGAAACCCCACAACTAAAAAACAAAAAATAAAAATCCTCCTCCATTTCAGTGCAGGGTAACTCCGCCCTTCTTGATGCTAACGCTGTTTTAAACTTGCGTCATCTTTGATTCTTCCCTTTCTCTTAAACGTTACCAATCCAGCAACCAATTCTGTTGGTTCTGCCTTCAAAATATATTCAAAATTCAGTTACTTGGAACTCTGAAAAAACCTCCTAACCAGTCTTGCTGCTTCACCACTTGCCCTACTACAATACATGTTCTCAACAAAGCAGCCAGAGTGATCTTTTAAGACGTTGTGTCAGACAGACCATTGCTCTCTACTTAAAATCCCCAGTGACATTACATTTGACTTAGAGTCAAAGTCAAAGTCCTTGGCCGACTTAGGACTTTG
The DNA here is from genome assembly GCF_002201575.2 of Neomonachus schauinslandi. Taxonomy (NCBI): domain Eukaryota; kingdom Metazoa; phylum Chordata; class Mammalia; order Carnivora; family Phocidae; genus Neomonachus; species Neomonachus schauinslandi. The sequence continues at coordinate 72,809,145 of NC_058407.1, read as the reverse complement.
ATCTGAACACCTTCCCCAGCCCAAATACTCTGGCTTCATCTTGCTATCGTTCTTACTCACTCCACTCAAGGCACACTGGCCTACCTAGTGATCCTTGAACACATCCCTGCCTTAAACTCTTCCATCACCTGTTCCTTCTGCTTGGGACGCTCTCCACCCGTATAAGCACTTGCTGTCTCTCCACTCCTTCAAATCACTTTTATCTGACTATCCTGTAAAATACTGCAACCTGCACCTTACCCCAACCCAGCATTCCCAATCCCACTTACCCAAGTCTACTTTATCTTCTTCCATATTATCTATTATCGTCTAACATTCTATAGAATTTACTTTCATAACATAGTTATTGTTACTGTTTTTCTTTAAGATCTAGAGGCTCAGGGATCACTGTTCTGTTCATTTTATTTCTAAGTGCATGAAGAAATTCTTGGAATATGTAAAATACTAATTATTCATTGAATGAATGAATGAATGAAAGAGTCACCATATTAACTTGGGCGTCAACTCATCCATTTTCAAAGCTTTAGCTACTATGTATATTCCCCAATGATTCCCAGATTTCTATCTGCAAACCAGAACCCTCCCCAGACTCAAACAGCTATATTCCTCTGCTTAGCAGAGATCCTCCTTAGTTGTTCCAAAAGAACTTCAGATTGATTCATGTTTCATAAAGGAACCTCTTAACATCACTCATCACCAGGGAAATGCAGATCAAAGCCATTTTGAATGGCTATTTCCAAAAAGATAAGAAATAACAACTATTGACAAGGATGTGGGCAAACAGTAAGACTTGTGCACTGTTGGTGGGCATGTAAATTGGGGCAACCAATATGGAAAACAGTATAGAGGTTCCTCAAAAAATTAAAAATAGAACTACCCTATGATCCAGCAATTCCACTTCTGGGTATGTATCTGAAGAAAACAGAGGTACTAATTTGAAAAGATATATGTACCCCCGTGTTCATTGCAGCATTATTTACAATAGTCAAGATATGAAAATAATTTAAGTGTCCATCAATGGATGAATGGATAAAGATGATGTGGGATACAAACACACACACACACACACACACACACACACAATGGACTATTATTCAACAAAAAGAAAAGAGAAGAAAATCTTGTCATTTGCAACATGTGTGGACCTGAGGGCATTACATTAAGTGAAATAAGCCAGACGAAGAACAACAAATACCATATGATCTCACTTATATGTGGAATCTAAAAACAAAGAAACAAAAGCCCCAAGCTTATCAATATAGAGAACAGACTGAAGGTTACCAGAGGTGGGGGTGGGGGAGTTGGTGAAATGGATGGAGTTGAAAGGTACAAACTCCCAGTTATGAGAGAAATAAGTCATGGGATATAATGGACAGCACAGAGACTGTAGTTAATCATACTATGCTGCATATTTGAAAGTTGCTAGGAGAGTAGATCTTAAAAGTCTTCATCACCAGAAAAAGAAATTTGTGACTACGTATGGCGATGGATGTTAACTGGACACATTAACACGCTACTTCCTAAGGAGAAGTTCAATCTCGGTATCACCTACAAAGCCTTATTACCTTCTCCACCCTTCCCTCCTAGCACTCTCTTTCTCTTCTCACTTTGTACTTCAAGCAAACCAAATTGCTTGCAGTTTCCCAAACACCCAGAGCTTCCCGTCTTAACCCAGTGCTGTTCATACTACTTTATCAGCGTTGCATGCCCTTGCCGCTCTACAAAAGTCCCATAGTCCTCCCATTATCAGCCCATCCTATATGGAGCATCCCTATTTTTCCCAAGAAGGGTCAAGTGTGTGTTCTTTGTCCAAGGCACCTTGTACTTGCTCTATTAGAGACATTAACTATTGTATTATAATTGCCTGTTTGCGTATCTACTCCCACTGACTCCAGCCATAAATGCCTTGAGGCCTGCACTCATGTGTTATTGATCTTTGTATCGCCAGTGTCCAGCACGGAGCTGTCAGCCTCAATACAAGTCTATTCATGACTGAATAAATAAATGACTAAATGAATGAATTGAGTCCACGGAGTTCACTCTGGAAATGTTCTCTGCTAACAAATGTTCTAGCAAATCTGTAAGTCCTTTATTCTACTTTCTTAAGAATAGAAAGTTAAGTAACATTAAGTATAATTTCCAGTGTTTTTCAGTTTTTCTGTTTTTTACTTCTTCACATAATAACCTCATAGGATTGTTGAAGAACTACCTAAAAAAAATAATCCAAACCCTATATTTTCCCAAAATTCAGCTCAGTGAATTTTCAAATAATCACATCTACCAGAGAAAGGCAAGTAATCAGTGATAATATGAAAGACACTCCTAACAAATTATAAATCTCGGGTTTAAAAAAATGAATGTGGGCGCCTGGATGGCTCGGTTGGTTAATTGACTGCCTTCGGCTCAGGTCATGATCCTGGAGTGCCTGGATCGAGTCCCGCATCGGGCTCTCTGCTCTGCGGGGAGCCTGCTTCTCCCTCTGACCCTCCCCCCTCTCATGTGCTCTCTCTCTCTCTCATTCTTTCTCTCTCAAATAAATAAATAAAATCTTTAAAAAAAAATGAATGCACTTCTGACTATGTATTGGCTTAATATTTTTAAATCAATTTTGGAAAGTCCTAAGCATATAGTGTTAAGTATGCATCACTGATTTTGAACTTAATACACGCTAAAGAGCTTATTAAAAATGTGAGTTTCAGAGTGTTTATGTATTCAATCAAAAATTGTACACATCACTGAATACTCACTTAATCAAAGTTGTAAAATTTGTAAGAAGGATTTAAAATGGCTAACTTGTAAGTAAGAACTCTAAACAAAGTGTAAAGAAAGACTAAAGAAACATTTTAGGAGAGATCAGATAGGTTACCAGACTAAAAGAAACACTAAAACAATAAAGAGAGAGTACAAATAGGTAGAGAAAAATGATTACAAACGAGAAGACCAAAGTACTGTGTGTAGTACAAATAAAATAAAAGCATAAGGTTAAAATAAATAAGCTAATCCAATAATAAATGTAAACATATAACATAGGAAACATGTTAGAATGCTGAATCCTACAATGAGCGGTCACACATTCCCACTGCCACAATCACTGCATTTTAAATGTGTTTTTCATACTAGAAGAAAACCAGTTTTATATGTTAATTTTTTCAATGTATTAAGTCACAAGGACAGACTCTGACTAATACTTTTTGTACTAGTCAGGGTAGACTTACAAAAACAAACAGCCACTACTTATTTCTCTGCAGCTTACGAAATAAGTTTATTTCTCTCACACACATCACAGTCCAAAGTAGGTCACAAATATGTTAGAGCATTTGCACATAATAGGCAATGGATATGTGTTAAAAGATTGAATGAATAAACAGAAGGAAATGAGAAAGAAGTAAAGAAGAAAGAAAGGAAGGAAGGTAGGTCCTGTTTGACTTTACTCAAACTATGGAAAGTATCCTGGCCTCAGTTATCCCATCTGTAATGGTGCCCCACCTCACCTGGTGGCTACAATGATTAAAGTGTAGTAATACAGGTACAGTGTATAACGTAATAATCTATTATTGAAGATAAGAATTGATTCTTATAATCAGGACAGGTTAGAGGCACAACTCAAATTTTCCTCTGCTATCTAACTTCTTACCTTCTCTCTTACTTCTATTTTTCTCTTTCTTGCCTCCCTCACAAATGTCATGCTTGCAGATTTCCATTAAATCTACTCTCAGTTGGCTTCCAATCAGGAAGAAACTTGCATCGCCTGATACTTCCTTCCTCGCCAGGTGAAGGAAAATTCAGCCAAACAGAATGGAGACAGTATTTGAACTTGACTTTGAAAGAAAGGTATGGACAGCGAACAGAATGGGTTGAGTCATCTACATTCACAGATGACCAGCTTCTCACTGTTTCCTTACACAGTGGAAGAGGCAAGGAGCTCTCTGGGGTCAGGACATCAATCCTATTCATGAGGGTTCTGCCCATATGACCTAATCACCTCCCAAAGGCCCCACCTCCAATACCATCATACTGATGGTTAGGATTTAATGTATGAATTTGGGGGCTAGGGCACAAACATCCAGTCAATGGCAGCAAACAGAAGAGAATATAGTGAATGAGGGAAATTAGGTGAGAAAAAAATCGAGACCAAATTACTATTAATAAAAATATTACTATTAATAAGAAATGGATGTGCACCTGGCAATAGTATATGGCAGGATTGGCACGTGGCGCCAAAGTAGACTGAGTACTGGATTAAGTACTAGAATTGAGATCTGAATTCCAGCTCTGCTACTAACTTACTTGTGTAATTTTCAGCAAGTTACTTAACACACTTAGTCTTCACATTCCACATATGTAAAATGAGTAGGTTGGCCTAGGTCATTCCTTTAGCTACTTAATTTTTCAAAAAAGGATATCCATCATTATCGTAGGGCAGAACTATTGTTTAGAATTCTGAAAGCTAGGAAGACCAAGATAGAGGTACTGGTAGAGAGCCATTTGCAGAACACTGTATCAGTGGAGAGATAGAGAGCTCTTGTCTCCTTCTATAATCCCATCATGAGATCCTCACCCTCATGATCTCATCTAAACTTTCATCACTCCCCAAAGATCTCACCTCCAAACACCATCACATTGGGAGCTAGGGCTTCAGCATATGAATTTGCGGGGGGGGGGCACACATTCAGGCTATAGCAAGGCCCCTTTAAGGTACTCACACACTCTCCTCTTCACAGCTCCCTCAGGGTCTTCCTCAGCCCTTCTGGTATAGAGCACATCCATGATGGAGTGGGTATAAAGAGCTGATCAGCTTTGTGTAACACAGGACACTGAGGGGTAATTCTTACACTAGAGCTCCTGGTGACATGGTCAAGGCTTGGTCAGGCCTATATCACAGTTCAACTTCATGCTCTGCCCAGTTTTGCTTTCTCCTCCTTCCTTTCACAGGTGTTGATCCCTAATAAACATTTTGCACCTCAGATTCCATCTTAGTGTCGAATTCCATTAAGCCGGTGCAATGGTGGAATGAGAGACAAGTGCAATTAGAGAAGACAAGAACTAAACTCCATGTCATAGGACAAAGTAATTTGGACATTTGAACTCTCCAAAAGGAATGCCATAGCCTTACTTTTTTTGATCTGAAAGATGATCCCCAATTCAATAAATATGGCAATTTTATTATTCTATTTGTAACTTTGATTTAAAACATTTGTCACTACTCTGTCTTCTGTTGGGCTTTGGTACCAAATCCACCCTGTTGTTCAAGTGTAGATGGGTTAATCACTCTCAGATTCATCAGACTAATGACTTCATGCACCATCGCCAGACAAAGTAGAGGGTATTACTGCCCTCTGGTGGAAATACTCAAGATTATTCTAAAACTGTCACCTGAAGAAGGGATTTTTCTCAGGGGGGCTCACAATAGAGCTTGAGGAGTAAAAATATGAATCCAGAAAACTATCTTCATTTCTGAGTCTTGACATTCACTTGGCTATGCAATTGCCTAAATTTCCATTTTCTTTCCTGCTTTCTTATCTTTATCACAGAGTCTGCCATCCTGAAATCTTTAAAACATTGGTCCACTAAGAGACAGACCTCATCATCCAATATATTTAACAACAAAGCTTTCAATCTCCTTTTCAGATAAGACAAAAGGGGGAAAAAAAACTAAAAACAACAAAGTATTAAAAAATGAGTGGTATAGGGGCGCCTGGGTGGCTCAGTTGGTTAAGTGACTGCCTTCGGCTCAGGTCATGATCCTGGAGTCCCGGGATCGAGTCCCGCATCGGGCTCCTTGCTTGGCAGGGAGTCTGCTTCGCCCTCTGACCCTATCCCCTCTCATGTGTTCTTTCTCTCTCATTCTCTCGCTCTCAAATAAATAAAATCTTAAAAAAATAAAAAAATAAAAAATGAGTTGTATAGACAACTATTTCTACTTTAGTTCTTCAAATAAATTCTATTTTCTGGGGATCTGCCAATAGGCAAGTATTTGAATTGCATATTGCTTTGTCTCCTCTGTACTGGATAATTCCATTAAAATAGGGAATTAGGATAAATAATGTACGTGCCTGCTTTGTGTAAGTGTCTGAGTACACATATTTTCTTCATGTGTGGGTGAAATAGCATAGAAGGTCACACCGATAATTCAATTTTTAAGAACCTCTATTGACTTCTTCAATCTACTCTGCTTTCTTAGTATACAGAGAAGAATATCAAGCAACCATCCCTTGAATTACAGACAAACAGTATACAAAAATAGTCAAATCAAACTACAGACCAAGGAGACAAGCTGGTTTCAACCTTGACTCTGGTCCTTAACTTCTCTGAGCCTTGATGTCCTTTTGCAAAATAGGAACAATTATACTTTAAAAAGTTGTAGTGGGGAGCAAATGAGATAATATACACAGAGCTTAAGCACAGTACAGTTACATATTAAATGCTGAGAAATTCGCTATTATTATTTCTAGTCAACTGAAAAGGAATGCATTTATTTTATATAAGTTAAAAAATTCTAACTTCAGGGTGCCTGGGTGGCTCAGTTGGTTGGGCGACTGCCTTTGGCTCGGGTCATGATCCTGGAGTCCCGGGATCAAGTCCCACATCGGGCTCCCTGCTCGGCAGGGGGTCTGCTTCTCCCTCTGACCCTCTCATGCTCTATCTCATTCTCTGTCTCAAATAAATAAATAAAATCTTTAAAAAAAAAAGAATTCTAACTTCGTTGGTCTAGGCAAAATTTACCCTAATTAGTCATCTATTAAGAGGTCCTAAGTAGGTTATTTTTCCAAAGAGACCCTCAATCTGCTCCAGTTCTTCTTTTACTTCTGAAACTAGCTGTTGTCAAGTCCTTGGGGCTCAGGCCTGTTCTCACTTCCAAGCCCCACCTCAAGCCTGACCGCTCAGATTTCCCTGGCCTTTTCCTTGATCTCCCCAGCTCTTGCGAAAATGCACTTGTTTCCAACCACACTTTACACTCTGGTGGTCCAACTCCCTCTAACTGAGAATTGTTTAAGAGTGAATATTGTGTCCACATTCATGAATAGATGGACACAATATTGAATAATTGTCATTTCCTATTAAGTGAAAATATTTCCATAAACCTCTCCCTTGTCAATTAGGTGACAAAAGCCCCTGAAGGATTGGAAGAGAACTTGACCTCTTCTGAGTCACTGAAACTCCTCTTTCTATAAAAACATGAAGGGAGTAATCTCATCTAAAAAAAAAAAACAGAATGATGATTTAGTCAACTTGACCAGGTGTATTCCAATCAGAACCAAAGGGCACCACCTTGAGGAAGGCAATCCCATCCCTAGAGATTCTGAAACTTTGGTTCACCAGGTTTTCGTAGCTTGATTTACTCAACAAAAAAACCATAGGTATAGCATACCAATTTTATCACAAGTTTATCTATGTCATAGTTAACTACAATCATCACATATCATAATCACATATATTTCTACAACATAACAGAGTTTGGAAAGTAATACTCTTTAAATAAATAATTATTAAAAATAAGGTTAAAATAACTATTTAAAGTAACCTATTACAATATTAGTAAAAATCAAATCTTTAAAGGTTTCTGAATACTTGGGAATACTTCTGTATTCATTCAATACTTCTGTATTGAAACACAATAGGCCTTTAGATTATCGTTATTACTAATGATGTAAATTCTGCTTTTTATCAAATAAAAATGAATTTTGTTGGGCGCCTGGGTGGCTCAGTTGGTTAAGCGACTGCCTTCGGCTCAGGTCATGACCCTGGAGTCCTGGGATCGAGTCCCACATCAGGTTCCCTGCTCGGCAGGGAGTCTGCTTCTCCCCCTGACCCTCCCCCCTCTCATGTGCTCTCTCTCATTCTCTCTCTCAAATAAATAAATAAAATCTTTAAAAAAAATGAATTTTGTTGATGACATACACTGAAATATTAAAAGGAGACTTAGGTAATAATTCCTAGAGCTCTAGCATTAAAAGAGGGGAGGAAATTTTTAAAGGGAAGAAAAGTAACAAACAAAATTATTCATGATCTTCCTTCTCCTAAAATAAAATATACTTTCTTGGTTTCTATTCTTTAGCCTAATTTATATAGTAACTACATATTCTTCCTGAAATGAACTTAGTAGATCTGAAGTTTTCTCTTGTTTATTTATTTTTAAGAAAAAAATATCTGGGGCGCCTGGGTGGCTCAGTTGGTTAAGCATCCGACTCTTGGTATCGGCTCAGGTCATGATCTCAGGGTCATGAGATCGAGCCCTGCTTCCAGCTCCATGCTCAGTACAGAGTCTGCTTGAGATTCTTTCTCCCTCTGCCCCCTCCCACTCATGCTCTATCTCTCTCTCTCTCTTTCTCTAAAATAAATAAATAAATCTTTAAAAAAAATCCAACTTAATGCAAAACACATTTGATTTTGAAAAGCTGTAAGAGAATAAAGCTACCATTTCTTGAGTACTTTGTAGATGTCAAGAATTGTGCTAAAAATTTTACAGCATTATTTGATTTTAAAGTTTACAGGTATTATTTTATTTACTCCTCAGAACAGGATTACTGTTGCTATATTCTCTTCACTATCTCAAGGAAGATAATAACACCCAAAGTCTCATAAAAATTTTGTAGCTGGACTCAAACCAATTTGATTTTAAATCTTTCTTTTAGTTGGTAATGTAGAGCTTCTAAGAGTTCAAGCTGCATGCCAAACAATCTACAAACTATACAAATAACCAATGACCCAGCATTAATATCCATCCCATTTTCCCCCTCTACTGGCCCTGAGTTACTCATTTTCGAACAACAAACTATGCATTTCTTATCACTTTGATTTACAGATTTTATGGGGGAAAAAAAACCCTCTAAGTCTCAATTCAAAATTATTTCCTGAAGAAGCTTCCATTTAAGATCACAACTTTTTGGGGCGCCTGGGTGGCTCAGTCAGTTAAGCCTCCGACTCTTGGTTTTGGCTCAGGTCATGATCTCAGAGTTCTGGGATTGAGCTCCATGTTGGGCTCCTCACTCAGCAAGGAGCCTGCTTGAGGATTCTCTCCCTCTGTCCCTTCCCTCACTTGCTCTCTCTCTCTCAGATAAATAAATCTTAAAAAAAAAATCACTTCTTTTCAAATAATATTCAATATGCAGGTAAAGATAGAATTTGAAATATAGACTTCCCATATCCCCCACCTCCTTCCCAGTGTTGCCAAATTTTACAAACAAGAATACTCAGTTAAATTTGAATTTCAGGTAAATAAGGAATAATATTTTAGTGTAAGTATGTTCCCCACATACTCATATGCATATGTACTAATACTAAAACAATCTTTTGTTGTTTATCTGAAACTCAAATTGAACTGGGAATCCTGCATTTTATCTGGCAACCTACCTCTATGCTACCATCAGCCTCATGTCAAATTGCTCAGCAGAGCCCTCCACATGTAACTAGGGTCTCATTTGGTAATGAGTCTCACCTCATGATTTTTTTCCTTCTTCCATCAGTGATAAAGGGGATGTTCTGAGGAATATCTGGGAAGACAATGATGATCTATTCACTGACTTACACAGCAGAACTAATGCATGGGGGGTGCCTGAGTGGCTCAGTCATTAAGCGTCTGCCTTCCACTCAGGTCATGGTCCCAGGGTCCTGGGATTGAGCCCCGCATTGGGCTCCCTGCTCCTTGGGAAGCCTGTTTCTCCCTCTCCCACTCCCCCTGCTTGTGTTCCCTCTCTCGCTGTGTCTCTCTCTATCAAATAAATAAATAAAATCTTAAAAAAAAAAAAGGGGGAACTAATGCATGGAGAGGCATGGGAACCCCCCCCCCCCCCCCCCCCCCCACCGGACTTCATTGGTAAACTCTAGTAAGATAAAAGCTATTTTTGTGATATTTAAGTTGAACGTGTATGTTTTACTATCACATTTCACCACAAATATAATAAAATAAACCCAAAACGGCACCTGGGTGGCTAAGTCGGTTGAGTGTCTGCTTTCGGCTTGGGTCATGACCCTAGGGTCCTGGGATGGAGCCCCGCTCGGGCTCCCTGCTCGGCGGGGAGCCTGCTTCTCCCTCTCCCCGACTTGTGCTCTCTCTTTCTCTAGCTCTTTCTCTCAAGTAAATAAAATCTTAAAAAAATTAAAAAATAAAAACAAATAAACCCAAAACTAGTCTTATCAGAAAATAAAGAAAAAAAGATTCAGTACATAGTCTAAGCTACTCGGATTTTTAAAAGCAGTCTTTTAAACATAAATATCAATGGAAGTTCCTAAAAAGAAATCGCTGCAATGTTGCCCAACACCAGAAGTTGCCATTTTATCTTACAGTAGTGAAATGGTCATCTTGTATTTTATCGGGCTTTGTTGGGTAACAGTACGTAAATACTCATCAAATGTCAATTTTTAAAAAATGACCAAAACTGACATGATTTGTTTATTGAAAGAAAGGCAATTTTGGTTTTGGAAGATAATATAAATTTAGATTTGTCTCTTAGTGGTAAACAGTTCCCAAAGGAATCAGATTTCCTAAGTAATTGTCAAGTGCGCTCTCTAAAGCATTATTAATCAAATTATGTAATTAAATATGTGCTGCACTTTGACATATTGGATTTTGGACCATTTTACAAAGCGAAGCTTTCCTCCTGTAGAATATAAATGAGTTAATCAGTGTGAATGCAAAGTAACAAAACTGTCTTGATGTGGCTCAATGGAAGTGTTCTCATTGTTTTCAGGGGGCTCCAGTAACCTATCACTTTTCATGTTATGTATGGGTCCATGCCAGTCGACCAGGGATAGGGGAGGATGTCAGAGAGGCTTCCATCAGCAAGTAAGCTATGATGTGAACCATAGCAGATGTCCTAAAGTCAGGATGGGCTGCTGTAACAAAATAGCATCGACTGGGTGGCTTAAATAACCAACATTTATTTCTCATAGTTCTGGAGGCTGGAAGTCTGAGATCAGGGTGCTAGCATGGTCAAGTCCTTGGTGAGTGCCCCTTTCCTGGTTTACAGATGGTCATCTTATGGTTGTGTTCTCACATGACAGAGAGAGCTAGCTAGCTCTCTGGCCTTTTCTTCCAAGAGCCCTAATCTCTTCTTAGGTGCTCCGCCCTCATGACCTAATCTCCAAATGCCATCAGAGTGAGGATTATGGTTTCAACATAGGAATTTGCAGGGGGTTGGGGATGGAGAGGAAGACACACAAACATGCAGTCCATAATAGCAGGTGTTATGAGCACTATAATCTAAAATACTTTAGCACAAATGTGATATTTAGCACAACTGTGATCACATATGTGATATTCTTCACATCTTAGTTTAAGTAGCATTCTAGGAATAGCTTATTGTCCTAACAAGGAAGTCACACACCAGGTCTGATCAGCCAGCTTTTGATCAGAAATATCTATACTCCTGAGGTTGCTACTACAAGACTTTCTGCTACCATAATCTTCAATTGATACCCAAGGTTTGGTTAATCCATATAATAAATTCTAGGAAAAATTTTGGTGCATATTTGTGGGCTGTTAATCAGATACCAGATATTCAAAATAGAGTTCTCAGTGATGAAATGAAAATACATGAATTGGCTAGAGGAATTGACATCTATTTCAGCCCTCAAGTAAATGTGAGAATCTAGTGGCTCCCAAAGATTGATTTTATAACAGAAGTGGGTCCAGCCACTTAGTTAAGAGTCTGGTTGGCTGATGCTGATTATAAATCTAACTGACTTTTGCCTTTAGAATATTGTCACATTTGCCTTGAGTAAATATTTCATGCTCGGTCTCATCAGAACACACCAAAGAACAGAGAGCTCAGAATTCATTAAGTGTACAAAACAGGTAATATGAATCATTTCATAGCTGCTTGTTAATAATGTTTGTTTAGTACATATCTGTATGCATGACAGCATTTGATCTAAAGTTTACTTTCTTTATAATTTGATAGGGAGGTTGGGAGGTGAAGGGTATAGTTAACCCTGACCACTGCTAAATACTAGTAGCTACTGTTATTTACCAAAGAGGATCTCATGACTGTACTTGACCAAATTGCTTAGGCCAAGTCATAGCAAGACATGCACAGGGATAGGACCTGTGCACTCAAATTTCTGGGGTACAAAAAGATCCTAATCCAAACTACCAGCTTCCTTCTCTTCCCACGAGCCCTGATTAAGTCTTTGGACTGTAACCAAAATATCCCCTAGCTTCTGCTGAGCTTTCCCAAAAGCTAAATACAGTGTTAGAAAAACAGAGCCAGGGCATGGGAAAGGTTTACAGGTAAGAATCATCACTTTCCCTTTCTATAATCCATTGTTCAATGTTCCATAGGATTTTGTCATCTTTTTTCTTGTTTACTTAGAGTTTGTAAATTCCTTCTGTTAACATTTCTCCATATTTTATATTTCTTCATTTAAAATAACAAGGGAAAGGGGGCTCCTGGGTGGCTCAGATGGTTAAGTGGTCATGATCTCAGGGTGGTGGGATGGAACCTGCGTCCGGCTCCTCACTCAGCGTTGAGTCTGCTTGAGATTCTCTCACTCTCCCTCTGCCCCTCCCCACAGCTCGCACGCGCACTCTCTCTCTCTAAAATAAGTAAGTCTTGGGGCACCTGGGTGGCTCAGTCATTAAGCGTCTGCCTTCAGCTCAGGTCATGATCCCAGGGTCCTGGGATCGAGTCCCACATTGGGCTCCCTGGTCGGCGGGAAGCCTGCTTCTCCCTCTCCCACTCCCTGTGTTTGTGTTCCTGCTTTCACTCTCTCTCTCTCTCTGTCAAATAAATAAATAAAATCTTTAAAAAGATAAAATAAAGTAAAAAGTCTTAAAAAAAAAAAAAAAGGAGAGGAAGGGAAGGGAAAATAACAAAAGGTCTCAGTTATCCGTACTGAGTAGTAAAGCCTTACTTAGATGTAAAGAGCAAGGTGATTATGAGAAAATCCTGCATTCTCTAGTATTCTTCCTCAAAATACCATTTTACCCCTTAGAGTACTTCCCCTTCCTACAGATCCCTTTAGAAGGTTCAGGGAAAGAGTTGAATTATGCTGCAATTTACTCCCTTCAGTTCTGTTCTTAAATGGACATAATTTAGTAAAGCAAATAAATAAATAAATAAAATAAAAGCAGCTTTGGAAAGGAACGGAGGTCTGCACAGCTATACCATAGTCCCACCCAGGGCAAAAGGAAGGAAAGAGTGCTGTCTGTCTTGCTAACACAGGACAAGAGGTGGTGCTGAACCCTTCTTGTCCTATCCTTCCTTCTGTTTTTCTCAGTGGGGGTTGGGGTGGGTGAAGAGAAGAAGAGTGTATCACAGTGCAAGTATTTTATTTATTCCTGTCACCCTCTTCCCCTACCCAGAGATGATCACCTATCTGCTGATGACTGCCACAATTAATTCTGCTCCAAGCTAGCTGAAGTAAAAACCAGTATACCCAGTTAACCCCTGGACAAGTCATTCCTAATTTAGCGCCCTTCAGTAATTTTTCAAGGATTTACATGGTCTTAAGAGTAAAGTTTTAATTCCTTAATTCAGCACTCAAGGCCCTTCACGATTTGGACCCTGACTCCCATTCTAGTCCCAGCCTCTACGCCACTCCTTCTTGTCTTGCCTCCTCCCCCACCGTAACATAGTACCCTTTGGTCCAGCCATGCTGAACCACCTACAGGTATCTAAGAATCGCACTGCTGGACCCCTCTTTGCCCTTATGCATGGGCTTGTGTACGCTGCTTCCAAGGCCTTCATTTTTTTCTTATAGCCCTTTGTTCTATATTTACAAATTTATGTGACCCCAAGTAATGGAATTTTGATTCTCAAGTCTTTCTTGGACATTTGTACTAACTCTGAATCTATATTTGTGGATAATATGTGATAACTACAGGTAAACTCTAATTTTTTAATCCTTATTTTACCATGTGATAAAAATGGGGGAAAGGCGAAGAAGGTGTATGAGCCATCAAGCACAATTTATCTTCCTACTACCTTAACCACAAACGTGAGAAGAGTAAGTGCCTTGTTACCATCCCAGACACCCCCTTCTATATAGTGCTATCAACACCCTCCATCCCCCAGATTATGAAATAAAATCTCAAACCCACTTCTCCAGCAGCCTCACTTCATCACAGAATGTGAGACCTGGGATGACCTTAGAGACCATCTAGTCTAACTCCTTAAATGAAATTGTGATTTATGTCCCTTAATACTCTTTTAGGGGAATCTCATAGTAAATGCAAATCTCATAGTAAATATTGTGGTACTCAAAAGTTGGACAATTCCTAATAAAAATAAAAAATTCTTGGAAGTCAGATTTTCTTGGGCAAAGGGAAACGACTGTCATTTTCTGAACGATCCTATTTAATAACAAAAGCTCTAGCCTTTCATGTGAAGGTATCTTAGAGTTCATGGCTCTCTCTCCTAAGAATCATTTCAACAGGCCTGAGATTGGCAAACCAGGATCAAGCTTAAGGTAGAGAAGCTCTCCTTGCTACCCAGGAGGGTCTTGCTGTAAAGCCTTTTTTAAATGAGTTAGATTATAAATAAAGTGGGCACTTAAGCACACAGAGGGACTCACAGTTCCTGGAGTGTTGCTGAGCTCTTCCAGATATTCCAGGTCATCAGAAGCCCTCTCCATTCCAGCATCAGGAACATGCATCCAGAGTGGTGTTCTTGCTCTGACGAGTCTGCCCGTCAGGTCCCAGCAGCAGTTTACTTCCAGATCATTGTGTGAGGAGGGTTAATGGAGGAGGAAGGGAAAGAAAGAAAAATCATTGGACCAAACACTCAGACAGGGAAGGAATTCACCTCAAGGCTTTTCTGGTTATGGTCAGAGCAGCTGAAAATCACATCTCAAACTTTCTTAACCATGTTTCATTTCTCCCTTTTGAAGTGAAGTTTCCCCATTGTTTACTTTGAATTATATAATATGTTTGGTAAATACTCTTCATGGAAGGTGTAAAAAAATAGTGCATGTGTGTGTGTGCATGCTCACTTATAGGCTATCATTTACATAAGTCACTACTTCTGAGCATAAATTATAAACTGTCATATATTCAGAGATTTCCAGAACTAGGCCTCCGAGAAAGAAGATGGTGACCTATATAAAGCCCTTACTAGTGCCTGACCTCATTTAGTCTTATCCATGAGAGTATTACAGAAGCTGCCTGCTCATGGATGTCAGCAAAGAACAGGGAATGCTTTAAGGCTGGGCTTCCCTGTGATTATGCTCACTTCCATCTCCCCGCATCCAATACCCATACACAATCACATCCATAACATACAACTACATATTCGTTTGTGTTAGATTCCATTAGGGTTCTGAAACTTGTTCTCAAAGGCATCTTCCACATTAATATTAGAGACTGTGTCTACTTTGTTCACCATTTTACCCCAGGTACCTCCCACAATATCCTCTGCCCATGAAAATTTATTGAATAAATGAATGAATAAGGGAATACATTGATTGCTATATCAGAATTCTAATCCTTTGTATTTTATTTCTCCTTTTCTATGTTGTGCCATTCATGATGGATTTATTAGTCTTTGGGGAGTAATCAGTACTTTTAAGCTGCATTGTTTTTATAAAAGTAATATGCATTTATTGTAAAAAAAAATTCAAACAAAACAAAACATACAGAGAAGACAGTTTAAAATAATGTGGTATCCATCAAACCAGGTCTATTGGTGAGCATTTTTCCAGACATCTCTCTATGGAAATACATACATACACCATATGTTTTATATACATGTTATAGGCATGTCTCTACATATATAAAAATATAATGTATCAGCGACCATTTTTCTAGATACCTCTTTATAGAAAATATGTAAATATAAAACATGAATTGTAAGGCACCTGGGTGGCTCAGTTGGTTAAGCGACTGCCTTCGGCTCAGGTCATGATCCCGGGGTCCTGGGATTGAGCTCCACATTGGGCTCCTTGCTCAGCGGGGAGCCTGCTTCTCCCTCTTCCTCTGCCTGCCACTCCCCCTGCTTGTGCTCTCTCTCTCTGTTAAATAAATAAAATCTTTAAAAAAAAATGAATTGTATAAATATACATAAGTTTGTCTAGACATCTTTTTATGGAACTGTATAAATATGTAAATATAAAAAATACTATTTTATAGCAACAAGATTCTTCCACTTCATACATTTGTTATCTATGTTTTTCTCAACAGTATGTACTGGGTATATTTCCATGTCAATAAACACGGCTTGTGCAATACAATCTGTTAGAACACGTCTCTGTCTGTCTTAATTCAGGCTGCTATAATGAAGTACCACAGACTGGGTGGCTTATAGATGACAGAAATTGATTTTTTATGGTTCTGGAGGCTGGAAGTCTGAATCTGGGTGCTGGTGAGAACCGTCTTCTGTATTATCAACTTCTGTGTGCTTCCATGGCAGAAGAAGCAAAGGGGCTCTCTGAGATCTCTTTTATGAAGCATTAACCCCATTCATGAGAACGGCCCCCTCATGCCCTAATCACTTCCCAAGGGCTCCACCTCCTAATACCATCACATTGGGAGCCTGGGTTTCAACATATGAATTTATGAATTTGGGGGGCACACATTCAGTGCATCACACTGCCCTAACAGACTTGCAAAAACAGCTGAGGGGCCCAGGGTTGGTTTTAAGCCCTCTGGGACCAAGTGTCCTAACTAGGAAACAGAGCAGTGGCAGCGTCTACCTCATAGGATTTTTGTGAAAATCAAATGACCTAATTCATAAAGTTCCTAATAGGATGCCTCACACACAGTTTTAACTAAAAAAAAAAAAAAAAAAATTGTTAGCCTGCAATTTTTTAAAGGAATTAATGGCATCACAATAATCTTCCAGGTTGGCTCTCATGTTGCAATTTTAATGTTTACAGATTTGAATTCTCAGCTATCAGTATCCGACAGGAGGCCAAATCTCATGCCTAATTCTGTAGTTAGAAAATAGAAAGCTTTGATAATGGTATTAACTATGAAATATGATAGAATTTTCAAGTTAGGATATAACTTAGGATAGAAAATAAGAAACATCCAATCCTAACTGGAAGAAGATGAGGGGATTCTTGGTTCATGTGACTGATAAGTTCTCCATTTTCTGTCTTGCTTTACTCTTTGCTGTAAAAAGGAGAAATGGAGAGCTGGCTATCAATAATTTTAGGTGTAGATCATCCTTACAACTAATCATCCCAGGAAAGAGGAGGTATCTAGGAAGCTTAGTATAGTTCATGTATCAGTCTCCTGGAAGGGTGTATATGAGTGTTTGTTGGGCAAAAGGACAGAATAACCTAAACTATAATGACTGGCCTACAAACAGAGGAGAGTTGGTTCCCCAAAGAGATACCGGATAGACAAAAACCTACTCACTTCTACCCAGTAGGGGTAGGTCTACCCAGTGCTAATACACCTTAAAATCTGGATGACAGACATTATGAGATAACTAGGTGTATGTGTGTATTATTTTTAATAAAATAAAAATGCAAGAAACCAAACAAAAGAGGTAAAAGTTATGAGACACTCGACATGTGTCATGTCAGACACTGCTCTAGGAGTTTACTTACAGTAAGCAAGAAGTAAGTTTTCATTTCTGAGATGGGAAAATTGAGACACAAAGAGATTAAGTAAAGTGACAAAGCTGGGATTTCAATCTAGACAGTCTGATGCCAGATGCATGTCCTTAACTGTTGTGCTATTTATTACTCCTTTCCAGAGGTTGATAGTAAATTCTTCAATGAAATTACTGAGATGACATTTAACCATATCTGAATTAACAGCTCCAGGTAGTGGGCTCCTCCCACTGACCCCTCCCCTTGCTCCTTCAGGCCTAGAAATAACAACTTCTTGCTGGTACTAGCCTCAAAGTATTTCACTGTCCCTTGCTGATGTCCCTCCTGCTGTCCCACAGCTCTGGAGAGTCCCTTTATGAAACTCCTCATTACTAAGCTAGATAGCACCATCTCTTCCTTTCTATTTCCTGGCTGATAGAATCCAACAAAATTCTGTGATACTTACTTGAATTTGGAAGAGGATATCCATTAAAGAACTCAAATACACAGCTTTTCTCTTTGAATGGGAAGATAAATCATGTTTATATAAGATGGAAAAAAACTAATTTTAAGACTATAAAGCACAAGTTTGTTGCAGGAATTATTTTACTACTTTTGGATGGGTTCCTTGGAGTTAATAAATATCTTTTTCAAAATAGAGCTCTCTCTTTGGTGGGGTTTCTACATGGACAAATTAATTTAAACCATATATCATACTGAGATCTCTGACACTAATATTTTATGGTCACATAAAAGAATGAAATGGACTCTTCTAAAATTTGTGTTTTGGTAAATTGTAAGAATGGACAGTTCTAAGAACAATCCTGGGAACTAACTTAAAGCAGTTGGTCATGTAAAATGTTCAGGTTCTGGGACAGAGAGTGCTACCTGTCCACCAAAGATTTCAGTTCCCCGTCCACACGGTGTCTGGCAACTGGAGGAGGCAATTGGCAATTGAAGGTTTCTTCCTGGCTAGGGATCACATTATTGTAGCCCTCTTACAACCATTTAACTTAATTCTGGTCATGAAATACAGATGGAGCTTATGTTTGGCATTAAAAACCTCCCACATAATTCCTCTTTTTACTCACTGAATGTTGACACCAAGGACAACCTTGAAAGCTTCAAGCTTTCACACCCTAGATGCTTGATCATACGGAGTAGGAGCTCCTTCCACCTCTAACTAGCATTTGTACTTTACATGAGTGAGAAATAAACTCCTAGTGTGTTAATTCACTGACATTTCTAAGTTAATATGCTAAGTCAATTAGTGTTACTCTTAACTCATATCAATTCTTTTTTTTTTTTAGATTTTATTTATTTATCTGACAGAGAGAGAGAGAGCACAAGAGGGGGGGAGCAGCAGAGAGAGAGGTAGAAGCAGGCTTCCCGCTGAGCAGGAAGCCCGATGCGGGGCTCCAACCCAGGACCCCGGGATCACGACCTGAGCCGAAGGCAGACACTTAACAGACTGAGCCAACCAGGCGCCCCAACTCATGCTAATTCTTTTCAGAAGATAATGGCAGTTGCTGGAGAATGAGCTACTGCTCCACAACCCTGCTGCTAGGTTACCAGGAAAGCAAGTCTCAGATCAAATTATGCCACATTTATTAAACCAAAGGAGGAACAAAAATAATTCATATAACCTGTTTGGTAAGCTCAGTAGATCCCAGGTCTCTTTACATATTCCAACCACCACTTCTCATGAAAGTTTTACTGAAGGCAGTCACAACAACATTCCACAGCAGGATTCTTTTTCCCTTTGGGGGAGCCGCATCAGATAACCAGAAATCCTTTGTATCAGTAGCTGGACACAGGACCATGCAGAGTTCAAACCTCCTAATGTCTAGATTTGCTGCATTATTACCCTCTTCATGCACGAGTATATCAAAAATAGCCAATCCTCACATCTTAAATACATTTAACTCCAACAATTAGAGCCCATTTACAACATTTATCTTGCTAGTTATCAAGTCATCAATTTCACCAATCAAAACCCATTTCTGACATTAGTATGCAAATTAGCAAAGCTTCCAACGTCAGTCAATGTGACGGATCAACATCTCTAAAGGGTGGCCTTTTTTTTTTCTTTTTTTTTAATATATATATTTTTTAAAGATTTATTTATTTATTTGAGAGAGAGAGAATGAGAGACAGAGAGCATGAGAGGGAGGAGGGTCAGAGGGAGAAGCAGGCTCCTTGCTGAGCAGGGAGCCCGATGCGGGACTCGATCCCGGGACTCCAGGATCATGACCTGAGCCGAAGGCAGTCGCTTAACCAACTGAGCCACCCAGGTGCCCTAAAGGGTGGCCTTTCTGATATCATGTTGGCTGACCAGACTTGGACTGAGCCTTCAAGTTTTGAAGGGGGTGTAGCTTAGCCTAAGTATTCCACACAAGATATCCATTGTATAAAGGCCTTCTGAGTAAATTGCAGATACCCTAACAGCAATATAACAAGCCTGAAGACGGAGTGTAAGTGTGGATTCAGTGTCTGCCACAGACCTTCTTCTAGCACACTGTATTCACCCCAGCATAATGCTTACGAGGCTATGTCACTATCGTCTAAGTACGACTTTCCCACTAGGCTGGAGAGAAAACAAACACTGTGTCTATGGTGTTCCTGATTGTTCTCCAGGACCTAGTGTAACACCTGGCACATAGGATTTACTCAGTAAATACTGGTGGAAATGTTTAATGAAATTTCTGTGAACTGAACTAATACAGAACGTCTTCCTGCTAAGAAAGGGAGAAGTTAGGAGAATGTGCACTTAATCTTTCCCTAAAACGTGTCTTCCCTGTTTTCTTCATGAAGGGGATATAGTAAAAAGAATACCAGCCCATTGCCTAAGCCTGGTAATTGTTTGATACATATTTAATGAACAAATAAAATGCACTTGCCTGTTTTCTGACAGCACTCTCCTTGAACCTTTATTAAAACGAAGCTGCCCAATGTCCACAATAGCCAAACTGTGGAAAGAGCCAAGATGTCCATCGACAGATGAATGGATAAAGAAGATGTGGTATATATATACAATGGAATATTATGCAGCCGTCAAAAGGAATGAGATCTTGCCATTTGCAATGACGTGGATGGAACTGGAGGGTATTATGTTGAGTGAAATAAGTCAAACAGAGAAAGACATGTATCATATGATCTCACTGATATGAGGAATTCTTAATCTCAGGAAACAAACTGAGGGTTGCTGGAGTGGGGGGTGGGGTGGGAAGGATGGGGTGACTGGGTGATAGACACTGGGGAGGGTATGTGCTCTGGTAAGTGCTGTGAACTGTGCAAGACTGTTGAATCTCAGATCTGTACCTCTGAAACAAATAATGCAATATATGTTAAGAAAAAAAAAAAAGAAGAAGAAGAAGGTAGCGGGAGGGGAAGAATGAAGCGGGGGAAATCGGAGGGGTAGACGAACCATGAGAGATGATGGACTCTGAAAAACAAACAGGGTTCTAGAGGGGAGGGGGGTGGGAGGATGGGTTAGCCTGGTGGTGGGTATTGAGGAGGGCATATTCTGCATGGAGCACTGGGTGTTATGCACAAACAATGAATCATGGAACACTTCATCTAAAACTAACGATGTAATGTATGGGGATTAACATAAGAATAAACAAAATAAATTAAAAAAAAAAAAAAAAAACGAAGCTGCCATGTTCCAGCCCACTCCAGTGTGCACAGAGAATGAGGAGGTGGTGTGGCTCTGGCCTTGAAGCTCCCACTTCCTGTGGTCTGGGGTCTCCACTGCTCCCCTCCTCCTCTCAGCACTTCTGCAGGCTTCCAGGGAGAGCAAAGGGCACTTCTCCATTTGCGGGCCCTGGAGCGGGAATAGAGTCTCAGGCCCCTGTATTCAGTCTCTCTCCTCCTCCAATCTGCACTCTCACTACGTTAACGTTGGATGTGGTGCTGTGCCGAATGCCCAGTTCTCCTGCAGGCCTGCAGCTCCCCCTGGGCGATGCCTGGGAAAACGGACCATCGCTTCTCGCGTTCCTGACTCGCAGGGCCCATCTGACGTCGCTACCACAATCAAACCCATTTAAAGTGGAAGCTGTGAGGGGGAAGGGCTGCAGGTGGGATCTGCCCTCGTGCCCTCTTGCCCTGCTGGGAAAGTAAAGCCGTTCTCTCTCACAATGATATACTGAGTTTGCTCTGTCCTGTGTTCCTTTCCGAACTGACTGTTTCTCCTGGACTCATTTTCAGCACCATCCTCTGGGAAAATTTTGAAAAGAGGAAGTGGGCAAAAAATTACTGGATGTCCTTTTGATGTAATGCTGGGCTCGTGCATTCGCTCATGCCCTTGTCTGGCTATTTTACAACTCTGTAAGCTGAAGAAAGCCAAGAATAACTGTTTTGTCCATAGACTCACAAATTCATTTGGAGCAGTGCAATTTCCACCCGATAGAAGCAATTCTTCCAAACATCATACATTATATAGAATAAGTTTCGCATCTACTAGTAAATTCGTTTCGACATTCCCAACTACCTACGTGTTCAGTAAGCCTTTGAACAGTAGTAACATCTTACTGTTTATCTAACAAGTTAGTAGGTTAAATGAGCTTATGAGTTAAATGAAATCTTTAACATGTGTTTATTTTACATGGGGATAATTTTACCCGTGGAAAATTGTATTTTAGCATCATTTCTCACCTTTGTCATCTAAGTCAGCAGCCTTGGTGTCCTCAACTCCCAAATTCAGTGAGTCAACAAAGCCAAACAAATCCGCATTTATAGTACTTTCAGATACATTGCTGGTCTCTATTATCCATTTTCACTGCTCTTTGTTAATTCTAGCCCTCATCTTCTCTATTTAATGATGTCTATCTTTCCACTCCTATCTTTCTCTTAAATATCTAAATTTCTTGGGGCACCTGGGTGGCTCAGTCAGTTAAGCATCCGATTCTTGGTTTAGGCTCAGATCATGATCTCCTGGTTATGAGATCGAGCCCCAAGTAAGGCTCTGCCCTCAGGGCAGAGTCTGCTTCAGATTCTCTCTCCCTCCCCCTCTGTCCCTCTCCGTGCTCTCTCTCTCTCTCTCTAAAATAAATAAATAAAATCTTTAAAAATCCAATTTTCTCACAACCACTGGAGTGATCAGTTTTTTTTAAAGATTTTATTTATTCATGAGAGACAGAGAGAGAAGCAGGCTCCCCAAGGAGCAGGGAGCCCAATATGGGACTCGATCCTAGGACCCTGGGATCATGACCTGAGCTGAAGGCAGACGTTTAACCATCTGAGCCGCTCAGGCGCCCTCAATTTATTTATTTTTAAATAGGCTCCACGCTGGGCTTGAACATAAGGCTTGAACTCAGATGAATTGAACTGAGATGAAGACCTGAGCTGGGATCAAGAGTCAGATGCTTAACTGACTGAGCCACCCAGGTGCCCCTAGAGTGATCAATTTAATACACAATTTAGGGGCACCTGGATAGCTCAGTCAGTTAAGCAGCCGACTCTTGATTTTTGGCTCAGGTCCTGATCTCAGGGTCTTTGGATCGAGTCCCATGTCAGGCTCTGGGCTCAGTGGAGAGCCTGCTTGTCCCTCTGTCCCTCACCCCCCACTTGTGCACCCTCTCTCTCTCTCAAATAAATAAATTTTTTAAAAATACACAAATTAGTTTCTACTATTCTGATGCTTGAAACACTTCATTGTTTCCCCATTACTCCAAAGCAAGTAAGGTTCCTAGCAAGGATCACAAAGTTTTCCCTGATTTGCTCTTTACTTTGCTCTAGAGCTTTTTCTCTCCTGAGATCAACAACACTGAATTACTTTCATTGCTCTAGAAACTAACCCCTAAGCTTCCCCCAGTACAACTTCTACCATCCTCTACTTCAAGAAACTGTTTTATTTGTCTAGGTCACCTATGAGACTGTAAACAACAGAAATCAATACTTAGATATATATTTGTATTCATTTTCTGTTGTTGTGTAACAAATTGCCACAAACTTAGCAGCTTAAAATGACACCTTTTTTATCTCACAGTTTCTGTGGGTCAGGTATCCCAGCTTGACTTAACGAGATCCTCTGCTGATGGGCTCATAAGGCTGCAATCAAGGTAGGAGCCGTGTCCCCTTACGTTGTTGACAGAACTCATTTCCTAGGATTCATGGCAGCTTGCTTCTTCAAAGCCAGCGAAGGAGGGACAGCTTCTCCATGGACTCGTCTAGCTAGATGCAGTATCATATAACATAAGTAAGATAATCACCATATTCTACCGGCTTGAAACAAGTCTTTTAAAGGGAACTGATTTTTTCTAGGCGGATTTTTGGCTGAAGATTGTCCAAGGGAAGGGCAGGTGGTAGGAATGATGGGTCCAAGAATGACTTGGACTTCTGTTTGTTTCTAGACACTTTCTTCAGTACTCTCTCCCAAGGCTATTACTCCGCACCTAACAGAAGTTCTCACTGACTCGAAGTGAGGCCCCTTGTTTGTGAGCCGGGTCTGTGTGTTTTGATATAGCAGCTGGCCGTCGCTACTGGCTGCATCACCCAGACTTTTCGTTGCAATCTGTCCTACCAGTAGTTTAACTGGGGGGTGGAGGGAACTCGCTACTCACTTCCTCATTCATCTGCCTCATCAGCCAGTCCGTCAAAGTGCCAAGTGGAGCTCAAGAACACTCTCACAGTCCTTCCACATTCCACTTCCTGCCTATTTCAAAGGAAGTATTGTTGCAGTAGTCCCTGAGGTTATGCAAACAAACTACTTTTGACATCTGCCAAGGTACATCTACTCTTAGCTACCTGCCTCAACGTAGCTGTGTTGAGAAGCCCTTCTTTACAGGTTATAACTGAGCTCAATTATTAAAGCAGCATAGAGATGCCTTTACTGTGCTTTCTTTAACTGGAAGTCCTCCCAAATATTTTTCTGAACACATGCTGCTACACTGACTGACATGCAACGGGCTTGTCTCGGTTTCGCACAGTCTTTCCAAGATCTGCTCACCACCCATTAGCCACATCTCTCTTCACTGCCCCAAACAGATCCTTGCTCCGACACAGAATGTATTTTAATTTACATATTGATATCTCACTTCCATTTTTGATAGGTATTTGATTGTACGTAACTACTTGCCAATGCCTGAATGTCTGATGCTATTCTCACTTCCCTGCCCGCATATTGCTTCTGCCTAGAATGTCTTTCTCCTGTCCCTACAAACTGAGCACAAGACTCAGCTCAAGTGTTACCATCTTTGGGAATTCCTTTTTACATTCCCTCAACTCAGGCTAATAAATCTTAAAAATAATATTCTCTTAAGGTAATTACTAGTTTATGCATTTGTCTTCCCTAACACACAATAAGCTCCTTGAGGGAGGGGATTCATCTAGTATTCTTTCTATCAGCAGAGCCTAGAATAGTGCTTGCCCATAAATGTTCTGAGTAAAAAATTGTTGAATTCTTCTCTTCATTGAAAACACTTAAAAAAGCAATGTTTCTCAGCACAAAGGCAGATTTTTTTAGGGTACACCACTAGGAACCTCACTACAGACTGCCATCAGATTATTCAAATTAACAATTGACCAAAAGCGTTGTCACTCACACATAGTTTATTCAGAAGGATATTGTGGGACTTTGCTAAATAATTTGATGAGATTAAGAGTTATCTGAGCCATCTCTGATTAACCCTATCAGTAAGGAAATGAAGTTAATTTGGAATGAATTTCACATTGCAGCCAAATTGAGTCCAGTGTAAAAGTTGCCATGTGATAGCTTTCTCTGCCTAGCATCACTTCCTACCTTCTTCTGGGAAGAGCTCTCCCTTTTCTTTGGTAATAAGTTCTCCTCCTACTCCAAGCATGTTTTTCTGATGGAGACAGCCAATATTATTCTGTCCCTGCCACGTACTTGTTCTGGGATGGGTCCGTGTCACCACACAGAGCAATCCTAATGCCCAATCATATGATAGCCGGATCAGTCACCAGCCTTCCCCAGGATTCTGTGACAGGAACTGGCTGAAATGAGGCTGTCCTTCTGGATCATGGTTCTGGCCATGTGGAAAAGCCCAGATGAAGCCTGCAAACAGAAAGAAAATGAGAACAACTAGGGTACCTGAGTGGCTCAGTCAGTTAAGCATCTGCCTTTGGCTCAGGTCATGATCTCAGGGTCCCGGGATCGAGCCCCGTGTGGGGCTCCCCGCTCAGCGGGGAGTCTGTTTCTCCCTCTGCCCCTCCCCAGTACTCATGCTCTCTCTCTCAAATAAATAAATAAAATCTTAAAAAAAAAAAGAATAGAAAAGAAAATGAGAAGAATAATAAGAGTAACATTTCAGTTTTCACTTTGCGTTGCCGCAATCCAGGTCATTGCCCTGGTTCCAGCAAGCTTTTCTTTCTTTCTGTGAGCCAACCTCTTGTCCCTCTTAAAAAAGAAAAAAAAAAGAGAGAGAGAAAGAAATCCATGTTTTGCTCAGGCTAGTACATGCTGGATTGCTGTCATTAGCAATTAAATATTTCCCGGAGGGGCTTTACCAAGGAAGCAGCAGCGGAATCATTTTCTCAGATTTCTCTTCTGCAGCCTGCCAGAAATCATCTCTAATGTACTTAAGTCTTCTCTAACCACAGCAGAGATTCACAACATTTTAAAGTTTGAGGAATACAGACCAAGATCAAAATATGTATAGCGACTTCAAAAGTGCATAGAGGTACTCCCAATCAATGAAAAATCTTAATATATTAGCAAATAAGGTTGAGAATTAAGATTTATAGTACAAATAGTGCATTGATCTTACAAAATTATTATTATCATTAACAAATGGTTTCTTTGAATAATGGGTTTCTGTAGATATATTTAAAATGTAATTTAGCTAATTCATTAACTTTTCAGAAATATTTGAATATGTTAAATAAGCACAGAATGGGGCACCTGGCTGCCTCAGTCACTTGAGCATCGCACTCTTGGTTTTGGCTCAGGTCATGATCTTGGGGTCATGAGATTGAGCCCCGCCTCAGGCTCATGCTCAGCACGGCATCTGCTTGAGATTCCCTCTCCCTCTCCCTCTGCCCCTTCCCCCACCTCTCCCTCTCTTAAAAAAAATAAAAATAAAAAGCACAGGAGAACACCCATGAATTGCTAGATAAGAACATTTGCCTTTCCTTATATCATTCACAGGTAAAACAACATTTTATAGATTCTAAACTCTCTAACCATGATCATATAGCCAGATGTAAAACAAAAACAGATATTATACTGACATATTTATTTAAGCCATAATATAATTTCACGGTCAAACAATTATTTCAGACCAACAAAATGCAATATTTCCAAATGTTCATAGTCTACATAAAAATGTAATCTTGTAGAATTTATAAAACGATATTCTAAATAGGTGGCAAAACTGAACATCTTGTTTCAAAATGTACTCTTATTTATAAGCTACCTATTTACATAGTTTTTTCCATTATTAGTGACAGTTTAAAAGCACAAATTATAGTGTGTTTAAAATGTGTTTGAAGCATATGAAGAAGTTAAATAGAAAGAAAAGAACATCCTTCCATTAAATAAAAATGAAATTTAAAGATAAAACAGAAACAACTCTTTTGGAAACAAAGGTTAAAATATATTTCTATGAGGATATTAAAAATAGTCTTAGCACTAATTCATAGCACTGAAAATTAATTATTAATTAACAACGTTTTAGCATAGAATATAGACAACTGCACAAGTTTGAAAATCTGAGTTAAAAGGTAACATTCACACAAACTGCTTTTCTTTGACAGCAGATTAAAGCTAATTTCATTTTAAGAACATTACCAATAAAAACCCCAAAAACCTATCTTATCTCAATTTATTTTTGTAATACTTTGCAAAGGAACTTTTAGTATCAAGAACCTATTTAAGGTTGATTTAAATACTAGACAAGACTAGAATTTGACCACTATTCTGAAGCTATTACAATATGCAAATCATCTGAGCAAACTCCATGAGAGGAACCAGTGCCTTATGCTGTACTCCATCTTTTTTCACAGAGAGTAGACATCTTGTAGTTCAAAAATTATAAAATACTTCTGACAAAGACATGTCTAAAAACAAAAGTGAGAGGCAAGTAGTATACAAAGAGTTAGATGTAGTTTTAAAACCATTCATTCAAATTAAGAATAGTGTTGTGTACAAGTATACCAGATTATCATTTATATTCAAGTACATTTTTTATTTATGCGTTCATGACAGCCTAATGAGTAGAGCAAAGTGAAAACCACCTACGCAACAATTACACAGGGTCAACTATTGAAAGGACTCACAAGTCTCCACAGACTGTATTCAGGTGAGGCTTCCTTAAAGCTAAAGGATATTGTATGTCAGGGGAAACAAGGCCTAAGCAATTCAGAGGTTCAGACTTGCAGGCCAGCCCCCTTGGGGCCCTTTCTCAGTAAACACAATGTTATCTTGATTTTGGGGGGTCTTAGGTACAAGTTTACAATGGGATCTTTTTATTGTTATGTTAATCACCATACATGACATCATTAGTTTTTGACGTAGTGTTCCATGATTCATTGTTTGCGTATAACACCCAGTGCTCCATGCAGCACGTGCCCTCTTTAATACCCATCACCAGGCTAACCCCTCCCCTACCCCCTCCCCTCTAGAACCCTGTTTGTTTCTCAGAGTCCATAGTCTCTCATGGTTCATCTACCCCTCCGACTTCCCCCCCTTCATTCTTCCCCTCCTGCTATCTACAATGGGATCTTTTATACCCTACTGGTCACATGGACAACCCAGGCTGTGCAATGATCACATTAGGTGTAAACCATGAATTCATACATCCGTCGACAACAGATAAGCCAGCCTTGGTGCCTCCAGGGCTGTTTTGAGCATCAAACAGTAATATTATAAATCACTAACTACATAGCTCCTTCTTCTCTTGCCCAGGTATCTGTGCCAGGCTTCCAGATGTTCCTGGAGATAAGCGTAGTCTCAGTCCAGCTACAAACTCAGCCAATCCTACACAACATGCATAGAGTATTATCATAGTAGTCAGGATTACTTTCTTTTGAGTGTACTTAATATGCATATCTTCACTTGTACCTCTTATGATAGAGGTTTGAACAAATGGTGAACTTTCCAAATTTTAGAGTTAGCCCTTCAAACAAGATATTAAGGATTCAAATATAAGCATATAAGGCAGCATCAATCAATCAATCAATCAATCAATCCTATTTGGAAAAAATCTAAGTCTCAGCAACTGGCACATTTTACAGGAAGTTCAAGAGCAAAGTGAAAACCAAAACCACAAACTAAAAGAAGCATATGGGGAAATCGGAGGGGGAGACAAACCATGAGAGACTATGGAATCTGAGAAACAAAATGAGGGTTCTAGAGGGGAGGGACTGGGGGAGGGGTTAGCCTGGTGATGGGTATTAAGGAGGGCACGTACTACATGGAGCACTGGGTGTTATATGCAAACAATGAATCATGGAACACTACATCAAAAATGAATGATGTAATGTATGGTGATTAACATAACATAATAATAATTAAAAAAAGAAGCATATGGGAATAGCTGTATGCTTACCTCATTTAAAATAAAAAATAAAATAAAATACCCAACTTGTTCTTTAGTTAAATACATGAAAATCTAAAATAAATAACTGTCTAAAAAAATGTTACACAGGGCGCCTGGGTGGCTCAGTTGGTTAAGCGACTGCCTTCGGCTCAGGTCATGATCCTGGAGTCCCTGGATCAAGTCCCGCATCGGGCTCCCTGCTCGGCGGGGAGTCTGCTTCTCCCTCTGACCCTCCCCCTCTCATGCTCTCTCTCTCTCTCTCTCATTCTTGCTCTCAAATAAATAAATAAAATCTTAAAAAAAAAATGTTACACACACATAGCCATCCACAAAAAGAAAGTGTCACTTTTAGAATAATTTTCAATATCACCATCCCACGGCTTATACAATTTCTTCCTAAACTGACAATTCTTTCCAATATTTGATTTTCACCTCTCTTCATCATTGATTTCTAATATATAATATTCAGGACATACTTCAAAAGATAAAAATGAAAAAACATAAATCTTTAAAAATTTTGCTATGAATAACATGAATTGTTTTTCCTATTTTCTTGCTTTTCTAAATTAATGTACATGTCCTATCCTTACCAAAAAAGAAAAAAGAGAAGAAAGCAAATCAGGGAGACAGTTGTGTAATAAGCCTTGTGCTGGACGCATAGAGGTTAACTACTTGCTGATGAGTTTTTCTACCATACACTATTACTGAAGATAAAT
The DNA here is from genome assembly GCF_002201575.2 of Neomonachus schauinslandi. Classification (NCBI taxonomy): domain Eukaryota; kingdom Metazoa; phylum Chordata; class Mammalia; order Carnivora; family Phocidae; genus Neomonachus; species Neomonachus schauinslandi. The sequence continues at coordinate 72,779,450 of NC_058407.1, read as the reverse complement.
CAAAATTGGCCATTTACCACTCACAGACTTGAGTTTTTTAATGTTATCAGACATGTCCCAAATATAGCTCTTCCTACACTTGCCCTGGAATAAGATGCAGTAGTCCAGAGTCATCCATGGAAGTATAGGCTGAGGCAAATAATTCTGTGTGTTCCATACTCCCAGGTCCACCCATCACATTTTTAGACCAGTGAGGTCATGCTTAACACAAAGAGAATTTAGGCAAGTAATCACAGACAGGCACTCCAAAGCTGGGTGTATGAATAAGAGACAAGGAACAGTCTAACTCAGTGGTTGCAAGTTAAAAAACCACGAACCCTGGAGATCGGTAACAAATGATGGTTAGGCCGCTGCTTCTAGCTGCACAGCTGTGCACTGCACAACTTCAAGGGGCACCATGCATATAATTATGATGTGAACGGAATCCCATGGAGTTGTGAGACATAGCAGTCTCACTGGGCCCCACTAGTAAATTTCTAGAAATGGACCTGGGGCTTCTGTGGTTTTAAAAAGATGATTCTAGTACACAGCCAGAATTGAGAACTACTGGTCTAAACCATTTTTCCCCCCTAAGCTAATTATATGCCTTTGAGACTCATGTTGAGACTATTATTGTTTTCAATATATGCCTGCTGAGCAGCTTCTTTCTTCTCCATTAATAACCTTAGGAATTTCTTTTTTTTTTTTTTAAATATGTCTAACAATAATCTTTCCTCTATAATACAAGGACATTTGCTTTTGTTCCTACCTTCACTTACCCTATTCCATCAGCCCCAATGTTTGAAGAAGGTAGTTGAACCGCACATTCCTCTATGTAATTATTTAATTTTTAATTTAATAACAATATTAGTAATATTTATGCGTTTTTTTACATCGATGTGGATGCCATTTTTCTGGATACTCTGCACATTTCAACAATTCTATTTAGGAAATTAACACACTTCTAAAAAGAAAATTATCTTCTAAGCATTATATGATCTGTGTATTTTTAAAACTATTTCAGCCTGCTAAAGAAGAAGAAAAAGGAGAAAGAGAAAGAGGAGGGAAAGGAGGAGGAGAAGGAAAACTATATGAGTTGCCAAATCATTTGTTAGTGGGTAATCTGGGTGTTTGTGTTGGGTCTGCCCTCACAACCCTTCTCGGGGGACATGATCTGTCCCCATATCATGTGTGGCTGCAGGAGCTGCTCAACACAGGACCATTCTCCTGCCACTCCTCTAGAATGTTTGGTTCAGTAGGTCTGGGTGGTGGCTGAGAACTGGCATGTCTAGCAAGTTCTTAGACAATGCTGAGGAAGCTTGTCCAGGGACCACACTTTGAGAACCATGAATCTATTCAACAGAAAAGTTTCTCAGTGATGGGAAGAGCATGATACCTTATGGAATTCCTTAAAATCTCCTCAAAAAAAATTCTTGAAGCAAATGAAGAATAAAAAGCACAGTATGTCTTGTAATTTGAAATCAAATATGTTGTAATAGGATGGGCGACATGACAGACATCATGTGGAGTCACTGACATTGATGGCTGGTTGGGAGGAAATGAGGCTAGAGGCTCCGTGAAAGAGTAACTAAATGTGTAGCAGGAAATTCTGATTGCTACGATGAGGTACCTGTCAGCCACATCATTGATTGGTGTCCTTGAAACCCTGCTTCAGCTGGTCTGTTTTCTGCCTCAAGAATTATGAAAACAAAACAAAACCACCCACATGTCAGCTCTACCACCTATGTCCCTTAAAACAGCTGAGCTCTAAGTCAGGCTATTGATTTTATTGATCTAATACAGGGAGGAAACTTCATTCTAAAACTTTTGTTGATACAAACTGCCTCTAATTTGTCAAGCTGTTAAACCCAACATGTATGCTATAGAAAAGAAAGCAATACTTGGAACTTAGTTTGGCAGCCAGAAGCCCGTTTTTTTCTGATTACTCTTTTATTTTACATTCCCTTGCCATTTCTATGTTTCGATCTATACTATACCATATCCATATATGTTGCTTTACAATTTACCTCCTTCATGTATATTTCCACAAACTGATCAAAAGCTATCCCAAAGCAGTGATCTCCTCTATCTTGAATCTCCTCATGGCATTACTTTATTGCTAAAAGGAATATTGAGGAGGAAAATATCCAAACAGAGCCAGGTTCCAAGGGGAATATTAAAAAACACTTTACTTAGAAATGAACCACTTGCTACATTTATTTTCTTTATCAAGAATTAATGAAGATTATAAAGATAGGCCATTTGACTTTTTAAAAGTCTATAAATAAAAATGTAGGTCATTATTATTTGAGGAAAAGTTACTTTTGATTGGACAAAGAATACATCTATTAAGAAAAAGAAACAGCAAAAAAGTTTACCCAAAAAAAAGGCTGTGGAGGAATGAGAAGAACGAGTAGGAACCTGTCTGCACTACACTTCCAAGAAAACGCTCTGACCCAACTCTCACCGTCACCCAAACCCGCCGTGCTTAGGGCCACACCTCTTCCCATCCACCTCTCACGCCCCACCCTGCTTCCCCTTGCTTGGATCAATTTCTATTGCACACATCCTTCCTGTCCTCCTGCAGTTCAAATTTTAATCTGTTTAGTAATTTCTCAAAGCACCCCAGTTCGCTGTAAAATTAAAGGAAATCTTTTTTAAAATGTAGTCTGGGTGGCCAGAAGGGGGAGCCCTTATGCCCTACCACATGTCAATTGCAGACCCCAACAAAAAAAGATGTGCCTTGTATTCCCAGCAGGGAAAAGCCTACTTTGCTACTCCAGTAAGGAAGAAGGAGCCCAGCAACAAGCTCAGCCAATAAGAAAATACCACACCTCAGCCAATAAGAAACCGTCACCACCCTTGACGCTCACATTCCTCCATTCCCTCCATTTTCATTTTTCTCTTAATCTCCATTTGACAGAAGACTGCTTTTCTTTTTATCTAATATCCCAATCGCCATTGTTGAGCATGGAATTAAGTTGGTTTTGCATTATTAAAGAAAAAAAAGCAGCGCCTCCCAACTTCCCCCTTTTTTCCTATCATGTTCCTCCCCTTTGTTCTCTGGACTAGCCTATGGCTTTTGCTGTAGCTTGCTTATCCTGAATTGCAGTTCCTCTGCTATTCCTAAATAAACCCATTTTGCTGCTAAAATAACTGGCCGTTTTACTTTTAAGGTCAATACCATCATAATCTCTTCCTTCCCTGCTTGTCATACTAATCTGTCTTTGTAATTACAAACTCACCTGCTTTTTAATGGTTTCCAGGGGGCCACTCAGCCAGATTCCATTTTCTGTGAAAGGATCTTCAGTTGCATCTCCCAGATTATGAGAAAGATAATTCAAGATGAAGTAAGCATTGTGAAGAGAGTCACTCAAAATAGAGAGGAACACACATTGAGGGAGTAAGGCCTATTCACCCATCCTGTTTCAATTCTGGTGACAAAGTCAACTTCTAACTTTTGTTCTCTGTAAGGGGCCCACCGCCTAGAACACATCCTTCTACACTGGACTGAAATGACATAATGTAGCACCTGTTGTCTAAGTAGCCAATGCTGTGTTAGGTGGTTTAAACTCTACCAGCACCAATCATAATTCTTTCAAAACACGTTCCATTTCCATCACCTCCGTTTCCTGGACTGCAGTTTTCATTGCTTTACAGCCTTTTCTTCTTAATCAACAACTGCAATATAGACAAGTCATTGCAATGCTCAGAGTACATACATACTTCTAAATATTCACCAGGAATAATTTTTTTAGTTGGAGGATTCAAATTATCAGTTGTTTATAGATCCATAAATTTGGAGATAAAGTCACATAACTTTAATTTGTTTTATTTATTTTTGTGTGTGTGATAAGAACACTTAACATTGGGGTAAATACCCAGTAGTGCAAATGCTAGGCCGTAGGGTAGCTCTATTTTCAACTTTTTGAGGAACCTCCATACTGTTTTCCAGAGTTGCTGCACCAGCTTGCATTCCCACCAACAGTGTAGGAGGGTTCCCCTTTCTCCACATCCTCGCCAACATCTGTCGTTTCCTGACTTGTTAATTTTAGCCATTCTGACTGGTGTGAGGTGGTATCTCATTGAGGTTTTGATTTGGATTTCCCTGATGCTGAGCGATGGTGAGCACTTTTTCATGTGTCTGTTGGCCATTTGGATGTCTTCTTTGGAGAAATGTCTGTTCATGTCTTCTGCCCATTTCTTGATTGGATCATTTGTTTTTGGGTGTTGAGTTTGATAAGTTCTTTATAGATTTTGGATACTAGCCCTTTATCTGATAGGTCATTTGCAAATATCTTCTCCCATTCTGTCGGTTGTCTTTTGATTTTGTTGACTGTTTCCTTTGCTGTGCAAAGGCTTTTTATCTTGATGAAGTCCCAATAGTTCATTTTTGCCCTTGCTTCCCTTGCCTTTGGCAATGTTTTAAGGAAGAAGTTGCTGCGGCTGAGGTTGAAGAGGTTGCTGCCTGTGTTCTCCTTTAGGATTTTGATGGACTCCTGTCTCACATTTAGGTCTATCAACCATTTTGAGTCTATTTTTGTGTGTGGTGTAAGGAAATGGTCCAGTTTCATTCTTCTGCATGTGGCTGTCCAATTTTCCCAACACCATTTGTTGAAGAGACTGACTTTTATCCACTGGACATTCTTTCCTACTTTGTCAAAGATTAGTTGACCATAGAGTTGAGGGTCCATTTCTGGGCTCTCTATTCTGTTCCATTGATCTATGTGTCTGTTTTTGTGCCAGTACCATACTGCCTTGATGATGACAGCTTTGTAATAGACCTTGAAGTCCAGAACTGTGATGCCACCAGCTTTGCTTTTCTTTTTCAACATTCCTCTGGCTATTCGGGGTCTTTTCTGGTTCCATACAAATTTTAGGATTATTTGTTCCATTTCTTTGAAAAAAGTTGATGGTATTTTGATAGGGATTGCATTAAATGGGTATTTACCCCAAAGATACAAATGTAGTGATCTGAAGGGGTACATGTATACCCCAATATTTATAGCAGCAATGTCCACAATAGCCAAACTATGGAAAGAGCCAAGATGTCCATCAACAGATGAATGGATAAAGAAGATGTGGTATATATATACAATGGAATATTATGCAGCCATCAAAAAAGAAAAGAAAAGAAAAGAAATCTTGCCATTTGCGACAACCTGGATAGAACTAGAGGGTATTATGCTAAGCAAAATAAGTCAATCAGAGAAAGACATATATCATACGATCTCACTGATATGAGGAATTCTTAATCTCAGGAAACAAACTGAGGGTTGCTGGAGTGGTGGGGCAGGTGGGAGGGATGGGGTGGCTGGGTGATAGACATTGGGGAGGGTATGTGCTATGGTGAGCACTGTGAATTGTGTAAGACTGATGAATCATAGACCTGTACCTCTGAAACAAATAATACATTATATGTTTGAAAAAAAAAAAAAGATAGCAGGAAGGGAAAAATGAAGGAGGGGAAATCAGAGGGGCAGACAAACCATGAGAGACTATGGACTCTGAGAAACAAACTGAGAGTTCTAGAGGGGAGGGAGGTGGGGGGATGGGTTAGCCCGGTGATGGGTATTAAGGAGGGCACGTTCTGCATGGAGCACTGGGTGTTATACGCAAACAATGAATCATGGAACACTACGTCAAAAACTAATGATGTAATGTATGGTGATTAACATAACATAATAAAATTAAATTTTAAAAAAGGACACTCAAAAAAAAAAAAAAACACTTAACATTGAGACCTACCCTCTTAACAATTGTTTCATCAGATGTGGGGTAGTTAAAAGAGGATCTAAAAAGCAAAGAGGGAGGTTGAGCAGCGGGTTCTAGGGACCATGTGCCATTTGGGGAACTTTGCAAGTTCAAGGAAAACTGCTCTCACCTTTACTCAGGAGTAATCACGTGACTGCAGACCTCTCCGGGAGCCCAAAGCTCCTCACTCCGGAGCTAGATGGCTAGCTCCGGGTTTGCGGTAAGGGTCTCTCTGCCTGCTCCACCGGCAGGAAGAGCAGGAGGCAGAAGAGCTGCAACCTCCGTGCCAGAACCCTGACATCTACCCCGCATGATGGGACTGCATGATGTTGCCACATGTGTGACCAGAGAGCCTGGGGCTCAGGGGCTTCAGGGAGGGGAAATCCTGGGCGGCCAAGTCGGTTCTGGAACCCGGAAGGACAACCTTGGAATCCCGGGTACCCGCCTGCTCCGCAGCACCCACTTCCAGAGTCCAGTTTGTGCCTTGTTTTCCCTACCTACCCCCGCATCCTGGCCGCCACTCTTCGTTCAAACAGGAGTGAAAGGAAAAGGCGCCAATTTGTTCCTCTCGCTCTTTGTGGCTTCAGCAAAGGGAGCTTATACCTACACTCTCAGTCCTCCCGCCCCAAATTCCAGAGCCGCTGGAGTCAGCCACCTTCCAGGCCGCCAGCCGCCTGACTCGAGATCCGGTGCCCTCAGGGGGGCGGGCACATGCAGGCCCCTTGCAACCTGAAGGCGCACAGAGCGGGGCCCGGGGCTGCTTCTCTCTCTTGCCGTGGCCGCCATCCTGTCGCACCCCCAGCCTAATGACACACGTGCTTCCAGATGTCGGTGCTGGAAGACCTGACCCAGCACCGAGAGGAGAAGACGAGACCCAGCAGTAGGTCGGCTGGGGTCCTCCTACCGGCGCTGTGTCCGCGCACGAAGGACGCTCGTGCAAGACAGTCCCCAACTTGGAGGGGTTGCACGCATTCTTTCCCAGGCGCGGGGCGATAGAGAGTAGGCCCTTCCCAGAGTAGGTGTCAAGGCCAACGTTCCTGACCCAAAGCTCCCAGCCTCCCCCTGGAAATGCACTTTCAAAATATGAAGGCCAAAGTGGCAAGTTGTGTGGTACCATTGCAATCCACTGAGAGCTAGTCGCTCCTGTCCCACTTGCTACTCCCTGTAGAAGACCCTCTTCTACTTCTCTCCATATCCCCAAATTAGAGGTTTTTAACTTTTTAATTTTTGTTTTGCTTTGCATGTAATAATAGCTCCGATGCACAAGGCTCAAGAGACCAGCGTTATAGACTCCAACCCAATTTTTTTTTTTAAAGATTTTTATTTATTTGACAGAGAGAGACACAGCGAGAGAGCGAACACAAGCAGGGGGAGTGGGAGAGGGAGAAGCAGGCTTCCTGCTGAGCAGGGAGCCCGATGCGGGGCTCGATCCCAGGACCCTGGGATCATGACCTGAGCCGAAGGCTGACGCTTAATGACTGAGCCACCCAGGCGCCCCGGCTCCAACCCAATTTTATAAGCTTGAATCCAGGCTTGATTGGTCATGAAGCACGGGGAAAGTTATTTCCATTCTCTGTACCTCGTTTTACTCGTCTATGCAAATGGATAGTAATAGTACCTACCTCATAAGGTTATGAAGATTTAGCAATAAGAACAAATTACTGGGCACATAGTATGCATGCAGAGAGCTCTCCTCCTCACAAAACCATAATGTATTACATTTGAAAGAGCTTTAAAAATACGATTCTCTATTATACTGCCACAGTGTGTGTTAAAGATGGGTGGCCATGGTGAATAATCCTTTTAATGTACTGTTGGATCCTATTGGCTAGTATTTTGGTGAAAATTTTTGCATCCATGTTCATCAGGGATATTGGTCTGTAATTCTCCTTTTTGATGGGGTCTTTGGTTTGGGGGTCAAGGTAATGCTGGCCTCAAAATGAGTTTGGAAGTTTTCCTCTATTTTTTGGAACAGTTTCAGAAGAATAGGTATTAATTCATTCAAAAATGAAACAAGACGAAGCCAGAGAGGGAGACAAACCATAAGACTCTTAATCTCAGGAAACAAACTGAGGGTTGCTGGAGTGGAGGGGGGTGGGAGGGATGGGGTGGCTGGTGATAGACATTGAGGAGGGTATGTGCTATGGTGAGCACTGTGAATTGTGTAAGACTGATGAATCACAGACCTGTACCCCTGAAACAAAGAGTACATTATATGTTAATTTAAAAAAACCTAGCATGTTTACCTAAAAAAATAAATAAATAAAATAAACAACGTACGAACCAAAAAAAAAAAGATGGGTGGGAAACTTGTTAGTGTATAGACTTTGAGGCTGGGCAACATGGTTATAATCGTGCTTTCACCTCTGTTGGGCAGTGGGACCTTGGGCAGGTCATTTCACCTTTCTGTACTTCAGTTACTTATGATACAAAATGAGATAATAACTGTTCTTAATGAGGACGAAATGAGTTAACATCAGTAATTCATTTAGAATATTTACTGTCAAATGTATAATCATTGATAAAATGTAGAATTTATCTTTTAACCAGGTAACTTTTGTAACTCAAATTCTGTGACCATCTATGAGAAATTCAGCCTTCTTACAAAGACTTCTAGCTAGCTACATTTGCATTTTACTCTAAACGTTTTCATATTATTTTCTTTCAACAAGCAATTGCCATGACTTAAACATGATAGTTACTGATGTGTTCGATAACTAGAATAATAATTTTGGGAAAAAATACTGAACACCAAATTATACTAGTTGGAATCTAAGATGTTATTGGCAATGTGAATTATTTTTTCATGTATTACTTATAAAATTTATATTTTATAACTTTAGGGAATCTATTCAAATGAAATGAATGTCTCCCTGAGCCTCAGATTCACTTTCAAGAAGATATTCTGGCTCAATTTTATTTCAGTCCATTGAGGGTTGCAATTTATTATGAAATATTTCAGGCATATAAAAGAATATGAAAAATAAAACAAAGACTATGTACCCAACACCCAGTTTAAGAAATTAAGTATTGCCTTGAAGCCCCTGTGTAGTCTTGCTAGGTAACTTTTACCACTCATTCCCACAGCAGCAGGAAAACTTTACTTTGACTTTCTTGCTTACCATTATCAAAAGTATAAACAATAACTAGTTTATATTTTTGCTACACATATGTATGTCTCTCAAACAGAAATTTTGTATGTTTGACATCTTTTTAAATTTCATATAATGGAATAATTCCTTTTTACTCTTCTATGATTTCCTTTTCTTTCTTTGAAATTATACTTTTGAGGCTCATCCATGCTGATAAGTGTATTTGTTGTTCACTCACATTAACCACTGTATATAGGATTCTACAGAAGGAATACATAGCACTTATTTATACATTCTCCTACTGGGAGATGTTTCCATAGTACCACAGTACTTTGGTTTTCAAAAAAAGGCTATGAACATCTTTGTGCTTGTTTCCTTGGCCTATTTGAAAAAGCTTCTCAAAGTAAAAAGCTTCTCTTCTATTTCTGAACTTAAAAATTATGTTGCCCATATGCAGATTTTCATTTATTCATTCAAAAATATTTGATGAGCACCTACTATATGCCAGGCACCGTGTTGGCATATGAGGGATAGCACAGCAAACATAATAGGCATGGACTCCGTCCTGATGGTGTTTACACCATAGCAAGATACTATAGGAGCTGCATATGTTGGAGAAAGTTTTGCATTAAATGATATCTAAAGTCTTATTTAATTTCAAAATTTTATAATTCAATAAAGTCAGCCAAAATGGTCTTAAAACTGAAACTTTTTTTCTCTTCCTACAGGAGCACTTAATTACTTAAGATGGGACCACAAAACGAGGCAACAATGTAGAACTTAATGAGACAAAGCAATACAGGATATTAAGCTCTCACTCTCCATTAAGAAAAGAATATGCAATTCAGACAGAAAGAATATGCAATAGGAAGTAAGCAAATAATTGGTCCAAGAAAAATAACACCCACTGAATCATAAGTAATAATAATTTGAACAGAAGGAAGCAATGTGGGTTGTATCAAAAGTTAGTCCAAAAAAGAAAGAAACAAACTGATTTTAAAGGGGATGAGGGCTTGGGTAGCTGAAGAATAGACACCTGATAAATTATGTCATAAATCAGGTGACATTAAAAAAATATTTCTCCATACATCAAAGAAATCACTAAAAAGGAGTGCTTCTCTGAAATGAGAAATAAAAAAACAGCTACAGGAGCTCAAAGGTAAATAGAGGACGTTGTTATATCTGGAACCTTCCCTATTCATTCTGGGGAGGCCAGCACAAAAAAAGGGGGGAAGAGAGATACCCACCCCCAACTTTGTGAAGCATTAAAACCTAGGCTAGGGAAATGTGGAAGGGCAGATTTTTTTCTCCCATCACTTTGTGCTACTCCTCACAATTTTCCTCCTCTTGGTACATAACACTCCTTGGTTTATTGAACATAGATTTATTAGATCTCTCCTGTGTGCCACGGAATGCGTTTTACATACAGAAGTGAACAAGACTGAGAACATATCTGCCCTATAAGTTCACATTCTAATGAGGTAAAGAAGTTAGTAAATGCATAACTAAGTCAGTTTTAGAATTTGATAAGAATTATAAAGAGTGTGATATAATAGTAAGTGAAGTAGAGAGAGAGTGATCAGACAAGGCCTCTCTGATTAATTTGAGCTGAGACATTGGCAATGAGAATAGACCAACTCTGCAGAGAACTAAAGAAACTATTCCAAGCTAAAATAGGTGAATATGAGCAAATGCTTGGAGGGCAGAAGGAGCTTGACATGTTTGAAGAACAGAAAGGACATCATTGTGGCAGTCGAGGACAATTTTTGTTTTTTGAGATGGGGAATGCTGTAGGATGTTTGTGTGCTGATGGGAATTAATCACCAAAGAGGTGGTGCAGGGTCAGTGCAGACAACAGAAAGAAACCCCCAAGAAGGAAAGAAAAGATAAGATCCAGGGCACAAGTAGAGGAATTCGATTTTAATGGAAACAGGGGCTCTTATTCCAATATGATAAGAAGAAAGCCGAGAAGATCTGGAAAACTTCAGGTAACTGTATGGGTTTGGTGTTGGGAAGATGAGGCAGCTCCCCTCTGATGGCTTCTTGCTTGTCTGAATTTTTAGAAGACAAAACCCAGGCAGATCCCATGCTTTCGATGCTTTTTCTATTTCTCCTGTCCAGCACGGTTGTAGAGGCAGCACTTGCTAAGATCCTAGTGTCCAGTCCCTAGTTTGTGGTGTCAAGAGGCAGAGAACGGGGCACCTGTTTTGTTGGTGCAATTCACAGCAGTTAAATTATGGGGATCTCCCTGTAGTGGGAGCTTTTATCATGGTAGTCATGTCATTCTGGAACCAGTAATTTCCTAATCAGAGAAAGGCAACATAGACTCTGGAGGTGCACCCCCATGCTGGGAGTCAATGTTAGTGTTTAGTACATTGGGTTTTTTTTTCCCAGACCTCCCAATGATTCTTCATGTCATTTGTTACCCTGGAATAAAGTCTCTCTGCTTAAATTATCTACATGGGATTCTCTTCTGTGGCCCATATAGTCAGAGTCCAAGATCAGTCATTCACAAGCATAATAAAGTCCCTCCAAATATGATGGGGTTGGGGTGGAGAGAAAGAAAAATTTCAGTACAAGAATGTAAAGGATGTGGTGGTTTGCAGATGGCAGCAACAAAGAAGGTTTATGGTTGGTCCCATGACAGAATTTCAAAAGAGTTCTCTTGTTTAAAGGATGAAGTAGGAGGGGCACCTGGGTGGCTCTTAAGCATCCAACTCTTGGTTTTGGCTCAGGTCACGATCTCAGGATTGTGCGATTGAGCCCCGCATCCGGCTCTCCATGCTCAGAGTGGAGTCTGCTTGTCCCTCTCCTTCTGCTCCTCCCCCTGCCCTCACTCTCACACTTTCCCTCTCTCTCTAAAATAAATTTAAAAATCTTTAAAAGAAGAAGTAGGAGGGACAATGGTGACATGTAGAACATTGATCCTTCCTCCTGGCCCTGAGTTGCATAAGTTTGTGTGAGAGAAAGCTACCTCCATTTGAAAGGTACCAGAGGAAACTTTCATAAGGCAAGTGGTCAAAGGGATTTCAGAAAAGGCACAAAAATACAGGAGAGTTTGCTGATCACAAACCCTATAGCATAAGAGGGCATAGTGAATGGCTTTTAGAGGGAAGAGGAGGGTTAGGAGATTTAGTGAGAATAGAGGATACATAGAAATTTATAGAAGTGAGAGTCCAGAGGACAGTGAATGGTCTGGAAGCTTTGGATTTCGCCAGATGATCAAGCCAGACTAGGGTGAAGCATGAAGGAACTGGTCTTGAGTAGTCTCTTAAATGAAGAAGGATAATCAAGTTCTTGGTGCTGCAGTTTGCAATGCTGTGGCTATGGAAAGCGTGAGGTGGCCGCTTTTGGTTTGCCATTTGAAACCTAAATGAAATCATGTATTTTCACAGCAACTCCTGCCCTACTCATTGAAGGAAAACTTCACTTTCTTTAACCCTGCTTACAGAATTAGCACAACAAATAAACAACAAACAGAAGACACTTTTTTTCTTTTGAGTGAGAGCACCTTTTACATATTAAGAGATTAATTCTACATTAACTCCCACTGGACTATGTTCCGTTCCCACCCTTGGCATCTACTGCCGTATCTGGCATAGAATCAATGCCCACTGGTTCTTTGTTGGACGAATAAACATATTAATAGAACCGTGTCTTGGGAAAAAAATCAGACTGATTGGCATTAGAGAAATCTACACTTTAAATAGACTCTTCCCCAGTTCCTAAGTCACTTTCTGCTCAAAAGTTAGAGAGTTAGATAAATAGACCCTGACAGGTGACTAGAGACCAGGAAGAAAGGGATCTGCAGAGTCCTAAACTAGTGATCAATAATGCTAAGTCTAAATACCTAACTAACATCTTACCAAGCTTTCGATTCCAGGGGGGAAGTCACATGAGTGTCTGGCTTATAAGAAAGGATCCCATCTAAAAAGACAGTCTCTTCAACAAATAGTGTTGGGAAAACTGGACAGCTACATGCAAAAGAATGAAACTGGATCATCTCTCACACTATACACAAAAATAAATACAAAATGGATTAAAGACCTAAATGTGAGACCTGAAACCATAAAAATCCTAGAAGAGAGCACAGACAATAATGTCTCTGACATCAGCTGTAGCAACATTTATCTAAATCTGTCTCCTGAGACAAGGGAAATAAAAGCAAAAATGAACTATTGGGACTACATCAAAATAAAAAGCTTCTGCACAGCACAGGAAACAATAAACAAAACCAAAAGGCAACCTGTAAATGGGAGAAGATATTTTCAATGACATATCCAAAAAAGGGTTAGTATCCAAAATATACAAAGAACTCATACAACTCAACACTCTAAAAACAAATAATCCAATTAAAAATGGGCAAGAGAAATGAACAAACATTTCTCCAAAGAAGACATCCAGATGGCCAACAGACACATGAAAAGGTGCTCAACATCACTCATCATCAGGGAAATGCAAATCTACATTACAAAACTACAATGAGATGTCATCTCACACCTGTTGGAATGGCTAAAATCAACAATACAAGAAACAACAGGTGTTGGCCAGGATGTGGAGAAAAAAGAACGCTCTTGCACTATTGGTGGGAATGCAAACTGGTGCAGCCACTGTGGAAAATTTTATGGAGGTTCCTCAAAAAGTTAAAAATAAAACTACCCTGTGATTCAGTAATTGCACTACTGGGTATCCACCCCAAAAATACAAAAACACTAATTCAAAGGGATACATGCACACTTCTCCATGTTTATAGCAGCATTATTTACAATAGTCAAATTATGGAAGCAGCCCAAGTGCCCATCCATAGATGAATGGATGAAGAAGATGTGGTATGTATGTGGAATATTATTCAGCCATAAAAAAGAATTGAATTTTTGCCATTTGCAACAACATGGATGGAGCTAGACACTATAATGCTAAGTGAAGCGAGTCAGTCATAGAAAGGCAAATACCATATGATTTCACTCATCTGTGTAATTTAAGAAATAAAACAAATGAGCAAAGGGGAAAAAAAAGGAGAGGAATACCAAGAAACAGACTGTTAACTATAGAGAACAAATTGATGGTTACCAGAGGGAGGTGGATGAGGGAATGGGTTTGAAATAAGTGATGGAGATTAAGCACCAGGTGATGTATGGAAGTGTTGAACCACTATATTGTACACCTGAAAGTAATATAACACTGTATGCTAGCAATACTGGAATTAAGATAAAAGAAAAAGAAAGAAAGAAGAAAGAAAGAAAGAAAGAAAGAAAGAAAGAAAGAAAGAAAGAAAGAAAGAAAGAAAGAAAGAAAGAAAGAAAGAAAGAAAGAAAGAAAGAAAGAAAGAAAGAAAGAAAAGAAAAGAAAAGGAAAGGAAAGAAAGAAAGAAAAAGAAGGAGAAAGAAAGAGGGGAAGGAGGAAGGGAGGGAGAACGAGGAAGGAAGGAAGGAAGGAAGGAAGCCATCTCTTGCAAGCTTCCTTGACCTGTGGAGGAACATTGCACTGTGACTGCTACCAGTTGAAAGAAAGAAAGAAAGAAAGAAAGAAAAAAGAAAGAAAGAAAGAAAGAAAGAAAGAAGAAAGAAAGAAAGAAAGAAAGAAAGAAAGAAAGAAAGAAAGAAAAGAAAGAAAAGAAAAGAAAAGAAAAGAAAGAAAAGAAAGAAAGAAAGAAAAAGAAGGAGAAAGAAAGAGGGGAAGGAGGAAGGGAGGGAGAACGAGGAAGGAAGGAAGGAAGGAAGGAAGCCATCTCTTGCAAGCTTCCTTGACCCGTGGAGGAACATTGCACTGTGACTGCTACCAGTTGAAAAGAAAGAAAGAAAGAAAGAAAGAAGAAAGAAAGAAAGAAAGAAAGAAA